>NW_024725031.1:3617459-3881884 GCF_018991925.1 Homarus americanus | reverse complement strand
ACATATATATATATATATATATATATATATATATATATATATATATATATATATATATATATATATATATATATATATATATATATATATATATATATATATATATATATATAGCCTATATATATATATGTGTGTGTGTGTATGTCTTGATAAAATCACACGGGAAATGGGAAACAACGGAGCACCTTAGCTTTCGTCTTTATTCAAGACATCCCTCAAGCTACTAAATATTAATGTTGTTTTCAAGTATGACTCAACCATTACCAATATGTTAATAAGAAATAGCCCAAGTTTGAATGTAAATGGAAGTGTTTATTGTATTCCATGTAGCAAATGTAATTGTACTTATGTAGGACAGACAGGAAAAACACTGCAGCTCAGAATCAAACAACATAAGTATAATATCAGAGCAGCATCTGAAAGCAGTGCCTTGTTCGTTCATGTTAGGAATAATAATCATCCCATTGCTTGGGAAAAAAGCTTAGAAGTATTTAAATCATCTTGTGTCACAGAAAGACTTCTGGTTGAAGCTAGTTTGATTAGGAATTAAAATCAATAAACCTTAGTGATGGTCAGTTCAAAACTGATAATGTTACATGTATTTATTTGTCAGTGGCCCAAGGTTAAAAATGCTTTGAAAACCTTTGATCTAAATGTATGATAGTTATTTAGTGGGTCCCTTATTTTTGACCTGACCTGACTAGTCACGTCACCCCCCTTCTCTTAAGCTCCTCTACGTGTGTGTTGGTGTGGGGATTAGTGGATGACATCATTATGACCTGACCTCATGTTTTTAAGGTCACCCTGTATATTTAAGCCTCTCTCTGTCCATGTAATCCAGTTGTCTCTGAAGATGTCTTGAATATTGACGAAAGCTAAGGTGCTCCGTTGTTTCCCTTTTCCCGTGTGATTTTATCAAGATTTATCTTATCCACGTTTTCATTGTGGACCTACATAATATATATATATATATATATATATATATATATATATATATATATATATATATATATATATATATATATATCGGTTTTAAATAATGCTAATATAATAATAATAATACATAAACATACCCACATAAAGGCAGACAGGGAAAGGAATAATTATTGCCAAGACAACATTACGCTGCCTTAAGAACCTTTACTGCTGTAAACACACTCACGTACCACTACTCAGCCCCTCACACTGATCCCTTCAACACCTCGACTTGATTTAGTGTTGATATCTGGTCAGTGTTTTCTTTGTCTTCTATATCTTGGTTAAGGGAACACAGTCACGTATTTAATTTAATATGAAACTAACTTTACAGGTTGAGGAAGTGAAGGCGGTCGTGTTCAGTGTCATCCATGCTGGTTCTGTTCTGTACTGGAGCGGAGGATTAAGGAGAGAATTTTTCCTCCACGACAGTCTGGCAACTGGGGTTGTCGACACACACAAAAGCTTTCTGCCAACTACCACCACAATTTGTCCATGTGAACACTGCATGTCTTCAGAGGTAGCCAGCACATCAGTAAGGGGTTTTACCTGTCCAGGAAATCCACAACTTGTGTCGTATTTATGTGTGACACACTTGTGAGGGCCCGTGACCTGCCTCCCTTCCCCCACCTGACTAAGTGTAGATAAGGTTTGTCATATTTCGATACGATTCACATCTCACATGTATAATTTTCGTTACCTATATATTATATTATATACTAGTAACTAATATAAGCTTAATTACAACTTTAAAAATCTTAACTATTTATCCTGTTGGCTTCTCAAGACATTATCCTGCCCTGTTCTTTGAAAAAGCTAAACTGTTCTTGTTTCGTTAATATGGGGATCCAGAGAACACATTATCACAATAACCACCCCGCCGTGTTGCAGACTGGCGTATGTACGGTACCATGTTAGAGACTCCAGCGTTGGTGCGTTATCATTTATCATCATCAGTCAAGGTTTATTTGCGTTATATTCTTCCGAGACGGCTGTAAGGCGCAATAAGCGAATAAATATACATTTTCCTTATGCACAGCCAACTGATACTGATCTTGGGTTCCTGGTACAGTATCAACAGAGAGGTGTGTGTGTGTGCGTGCATGTGTGTGTGTGTGTGTGTGTGTGTGTGTGTGTGTGTATTTACAACATTGGAGAAGGTGCTGATGGTCATTGGTTTTACACTAAGCTTGGGTGACCAAACCAGGTTAAGCGGAAAGCAGACCCAAGAGGACGGGTCTTAAGTCTGGTTTATGAAGGCGGTGGCTCGGTGCTGAGTTTACCTCCATGGTGCGCGGTAACACAACACACTGACACAGCAAAAACAACAGCGACTAATGCAGCAGAAACCACATAAACAAGACGGAATTCCCTAAGATTATGGGAAAACAACATCGTCATCTTCCTGTGCAGCAATAACAGGAAACCTTAACAGAAACAATAATAGAAACGGCTGCATCGATAACGGAAATAATAACAACAGCAGTAACAGGTGAAACAACGGTTGCAACAAGAGCAGCAGCAACAGAAGGAGGGTGAGGTAGTGTCCTTGACTTACTATCACGAAGGTAAACGGGGAACTCGCCACCACTCTCACAAGTCTCCAACCGTCAGCAGTCACTCATAAGAACATAAGAAAATAAGGAGTCTGCAATAGGCCGGTTGGCCTGTGCATGGCAGCTCCTGTCGAGAGTTACTACCACTCTCTATCATCCATGAATCTATCCAGCCTCCTTTTGAAACTTTCCAGAGTTCCAGCACTTACTACAAAGTTGCTAAGCTTGTTCCACTCGTCCATCACCCTATTTGTGAACCAGTTTCTTCCTATCTCCCTCCTAAACATAAACTTATCCAACTTGAATCCGTTGTTCCGAGTCCTATCCTGCTCGGATATTATAAGAACTTTATCTATATCCCCTTTATTGATTCCTTTCACCCACTTAAATACTTCTATCATATCTCCCCATACTCTTCGTCTTTCTAGTGAATGCAAGTTAAGTTTCTTTAACCTATCTTGATATGGAAGGTTTCTAAGTCCCGGAATCATTTTTGTCATTCTTCGCTGCACCGACTCTAGTGAATTTATATCCATTCTATAATAGGGGCACCAGAACTGAACCGCATAATCGAGGTGTGGCCTGACTAGCGTAAGATATAGTTGCAATAAGACCTCTGCACTCTTGTTACTTACACTTCTAGATATAAAACCCAATACTCTGTTTGCCTTATTTCGAACAGTAACTCACTGTTTTCTAGGCCGTAGGTCCGGGCTTACAAGTACCCCTAGGTCTCTTTCACAAGTCGACTTCTCTAGGTTGATGTTATTAAGGCTGTATACATTGACAGTATTTGTTCTTCCAATATTAAGTACGCTGCACTTGCTGGTGTTGAATTTCATTTGCCATTTTTCAGACAACCCCTGCAGTTTATTTAGATCTTCCTGTAATGCATTTGTATCCTGCCCCGCTCTCCCTCTCGTTGAGTGTGTGTGTGTGTGTGTCGTTAGAGAGAGAAGAGAATGAGTAAAACATTAAGCTACCACCACCATGCGGGTTATGACACATGGCACTCTGGTTACATAAAGAGGAAGAAGAAGATCAAGTAAACAATGAATAAGAAACAACATAATAAGATGAGCTTGAGATAAGCATAGGGAGGTGAATACGACGCCAAAAAAATAACTAAAAAAATACGAAATACGAACGAAATGAAAGGAGACGTGAGGATGAAAGGAGGGAGTGAGGCAGGATGTGTTGACTTGATATGAACGTCAAGAGAAAATGGAAAACGACATGCAGATAAGAAAAGACTGTATAATTGCGAAGGGGTTGATAAGAGAGATAAGGGAAGATCATGGAGGAGGTAGGATGAGGTTAAAATAGGAGGAAGAAGGATGGGAGATTGAGGAAGGAGGAAGAAGGATGGGGGTTGAAGGGAGTCACCTCTCTAAAACAACCAGCCATCCCTCCCCCCACTCACCTCAAAAGAACAACTCACTCATATATGAAAAATAAAAAATAAAAATAAAAATATTACCCAACAAAGGCTCACGCAAGACTTTCATTATCTCACACTGGCAGTCAGCCTCTCACTCAATCCTCAGAAGCGGCATCAATACCCAGGGGCCTACGGGAACCAACTCATTAATTTAAAAATCCCTAGAGTCTGACCTGGTTTCATATCGTGTCTCGACTAATTACAACCAGGAAACATTTATTCTGCATAAGACGAGGTGCCAAGGTGCTGAAAACGTGTCTTGGGTTACCTGCACTCCCTCCCTCCCTCCCCCATTAACCTAACACTATTATTAAGACCAAGACCTTTTAAGACTGGTGGGTCCTGGGTCCAATGGTATCGAGACCCATTAATACTGAGGTCCAAATTAAGGTTAAGTTAGGGACCATAAGTTGGAGGTCCTTTAACACTGGGGTCATTATTTGGGACCCATTAACATTGCAGCATCCAAAGAGGTTAGGTTAAGTTAGGGTCCTTTTGAGTAGTTACCCTAAGGACGAGGGTCTCTAAGGGAAGCTTGGATGAGTGTTGCTAGATTCACTAACTGGGGGATTCCTAACCTTCAAGAGATTCCAGTTACATTATATTCCCATTCCTAGTTTTAGACAACACAGGTTAATAATTTCAAACTAATGTCCAGCCAATCTTTACACAGAATAATTAAACATCAATTACAAAGATAAGACCTAATAATAACCTCATTAACTTCTATCAAAATATTTAAGGATCAATCAATGTCTCAATCAATTATCTACCACTTTATCCGTCTTTCAAGTGTCCATCTATCAGTCTATCAATCTATCCATCTATCAGTCTATCCATCTATCCATTTATCAGTCTATCCATCTATCAGTCTATCAATCTATCCATCTATCAGTCTATCCATCTATCAGTCTATCAATCTATCCATCTATCAGTCTATCCATCTACCAGTCTATCAATCTATCCATCTATCAGTCTATCCATCTATCAGTCTATCCATCTATCCATCTATCAATCTATCCATCTATCCATCAATAGACCAAAGGAAGGTATCCCCACCAACATGCACCAAACAACCACATAACTACACCACCAACCCAGGCGGAAGTTCACAAGGTTCATATTCCTGGAAGATTGTCGTCGCCAGTCACAGTAATTACCGCTAACTACCGTAATTACACACACTGGCGACTAATCCTCCAGGGGTTATAGGCTCCCAGAGCCTCCTAACTTACGTTTCCCTTCCGACTGTGATGTGAGAAAGCATCGAACTGGTTTACTTAAGCTGGTGGGAAAAATAAGGTTGAAATACCATTGAGACTATACAACCTAACCTAACCTAACCCAACCTAACCTAACCTAACCTAACCCAACCTAACCTAACCTACCCTACCCTAACCTAACCTAACGTAACCTACCCTACCCTAACCTAACGTAACCTACCCTACCCTACCCTAACCCAACCTAACCTAACGTAACCTACCCTACCCTACACTAACCTAACCTAACCTCGATGGAATATCTAAATGGGTTATTTTAAGCTACGACACAGAGCTGGATGAGAAAATGAAGTCGAAATTACACTGAGACTACACAATAAGTAGATGCGTCAAGCCTTACCTGAGAAAAACATCATCAGCCAAGTCAATAGAAACAGGTAATGAGGGGAGGGGGGGGGGTGACTTTACATCGGGAAAGATGATATAAGTGAAGCCTTGGGAATCAGGAGCTATTACCTTCCCGGGGGATTACTCTCTCGTGGTCACCTGGTTAGTCGGCGAAGCGGCGTACAGCAGAGCACAGTACCTGAAACAAGACCGTAACACTGCTTAAACTCGTAAACACTAAAAACAAAAAAGACATGCCGGTGTCTGTCTGTCAGTTTGTGTCTGTCTGTATGTTGTCTGTGCCTGTATATATACGTACTGTGTGTGTGTGTGTGTGTGTGTGTGTTTTGTATCTATCATCTTATCACCTTTCCTACGTTTGTATGGGATGGATTAAGGAGTATGGTAACCTCACCAAAGAGGAAAAAATAAGAAATAATAATAATAACAAACATCACAAAGTTACCCAAACAAAAATATCACTTCATAATACAGGAACAAAATATTCTACAACAATTACGCACTATCATGGTTCTTCATAGGTATTAAGATAAAAGTTACGTTTCCAATAAATGCAAATTACACCGTAAAAACTGCTAGCATGAAAGATACGGCTTCCGAAATGGCAAATAAAACGCCATAGCACGGAACGCCCATTTTCAACCCCGTTCTAAACTTTTCTTTTTTCATTATCGAAGTGAATTTATTTTACTTGTTTCTCACTATTTTTTTTAATGAATGGCACCAAAAGGAGAGATCAGGTAAACGTAATTGTTAAATGTATTCTCCGTCATCACGTGTCCTTCCTAAACAATGTCAATATTTTCAACTGGTGGAGGTTATCTGATCCACATAAAACACTAGCAGAGTTCCACAGAATCTTACACTAACTACGAAAGGAAACAAAATCTGTGGCGCGTAGTTCCACATATAGTCTAACTCTCTAACCTTTTCTACCAACTAAAACCATCACACTCCTTATAATTACTATAACAATCTTGCTATAGTACAACCACACATCTCTCGTTCCTTGTATTAACCCATAAGCGATTCACCTGACCACAACAATACACTACACTACCTAAATTCCTCACCTTATCTGCCTAGTAAACAAAGGTTCGTATCCCACCTCCTCCCTCACATCATTCCAACACTCGCCGGCCAAGTGAACAGCCCAAGTAGGCCCCAGTCTTGATAGCCATCAGTCCTAAAAGACCACCCCCCCCCAAACAAATCTAACTGCTAGGATTAGGTTAAGTTAGGTTAGGTTGGGGCCTGTTAGGAGTGGGACCCATTTGACCTGTAGCCATACGTAGCCAACTTAAAAATCCAACCAAATAAGTACACATGATAGTCCACGTCTGGCGCACCACTCAGCGCCTTGAAGAATTTTAAATGAGTTTCTTAAAAGGTAATCCTCAGGTTTACGATGAATATTAACGTCAGCCATCATCATCACCGTCTGAATGATGCCATAATGTTAATTTATGGACGATAAGGAAGCCATTCACCCATAAGAAAGAAGTAAAGGGAAGCTTAATAATAATAATAATAATATAAACAAATCATCTTACCATACACTAACTAAGGACGAACAGGAGACAATACTCGCCACCTCACCAGCCATACCACCTCACCAGCCATACCACCTCCCCCCTATAAGAACACCACACCAATACTGTTACGAACCACGCCATCTATTGTCATGATCTACCTACCCAGCACCACGAGCAACGCCATCCAGGGACGAAACCCGAGTATGACTAGTCTTAGTTACCACTCCGGGGTTTCCCTTCTCCATATCCTGGTTGTTGCGTCACCTCCTCCAAGTCCTCCTCATCAGCTCCAGTTCGAGGAGAGTTCAGTTCACTTTGGGAAGTGACCACACTAGGATCACCTATCCTGGAAACCTACGGCACAGTGACTACCTACCATCTTCTTCAATACTCAGCCTTACTCATCAGCCATCTCAGCACTGCACTTGAATATTTTGTAATCTTATATTGCCTCCCCACGTCCACTTGCTTCCGAATGTTGTATAAATATGTATATACTGTTAAGCCAATGTTGCATATGTTTAGGTTAAGTAAGGTTAAGGGTAATTTATAAGAAGCTGGATATTTTATTAAGGAATTTATGGTACTTTATTATACACAACAAAAACTCGCATCCTTTGTCTACCCTTTTATAGTCCGATTGTCTTTGTTTTTTTATTGTTGTTGCCTGTTGGGATCTGGGTAGACTTTTAACTATATTCTAAATCCCCAACTCTTAACAAATACCCATCCATACACACCTCCTTCACCCACTACACCACAACGGGCCAGTATCACTACACCCCTGAGTCATACCAATGTGTTCATTCAGTCAGACGATCCACACTAGACGGAACGGGCGGACACAGTTCTACACCCAGCTCAGCTTTACGAGTGTGTATGTGTGTGTGGGGGGGAGGGGGTTGAATGTGTGTGTGTGTGTGTGTGTGTGTGTGTGTGTGTGTGACCAGTGTACTCGCACTTGGTAAAACGACTGGACAAACACTGGGCAGACTAATCCCACAAAAAAAGTATTCCCCTTGTAATGAGAAGTAAGTCCATGCGATGTAGTTTATGACTCGTTCCATCCACAAAGGTAAACAGATTGCAGTGATAGAGAGAGAGTTGATACAGTACGTGAGTCAACTTTGTCACCCATCAGTTCTCTATCATCAGCTGACGGGACTCAACAATAACACTCTCTGGGACCAATTTCATGCCAGGTAACGACAACACTGTTATTTGTCACGGCTTGAGGACCATTACCTTCAAGAAATAGGTAAAGAAACTAAGGTGAGATTTTGTTCCTCTCTCTCTCTCTCTCTCACGAGCAACCAGTAGAGATTACGACTCATGCCTGAAGGTCCTGCCCTTTTATTCATGTTTAATAATCGCGACAAAACACTTGGACCTTGCTGTTTCCTGCTGGTGGTCTGCATGTTGTGTGGATTATGTGTCTTTGGGGGATATTTTGTGTGAATATTTGACAGACAGATAAATTAATATAAAGACAGATATATAAATGAATGAATGAATGAAGATGGACAGGTAGAGCGAGACAATAGGTACACAAAAAACACACACACACACACACACACACACACGTACACCAGTTTCTCACAACCACAAGAAGAGTGACGGCCACAGCACGTAAAAAAAAACACTGAACAATAAAACGATTTAGATGAGATTGACAATGACAGCTAACAACACGAGAGAGAAGTCACACCAACTCCTGTACACTATCTCCAGGTTATTAAATAGAGATGACTGATGATTACACTGGGTTAAAATTTCCCATTGTTTATAGAGGCGAAAGTAACTCATTTAAACATTCTTTGAGTATGATGATATAAAAAAGCTTCCCCCTCCTCCTCCATCACTTTACCCTGGGATCCACCGTGGCTCTGAGGCATTAAGCTCAGTACGAGACACACAATCACAGTATACAACATTAGGGACAACATAACAATTTAATTTCAGGATCCATCAAAAATACTTGAAGTACAGTGTATCTAAATTACCAGGTATAGGTAAGTGAAGACAGTGTGTCACATCAATACATCAACAAGAACCAAAACAATGGAGTAGACGCCCTCGATGATCACCGCCACAACACTCCAACAATAACAACATCGGAGTACCCCCCCCCCTCCCCCCCGCCTCGCAGTCAACACCCAATAGAATTTTGTTTTTCCTTTCCACGACAAGTTTGTGCCAAGTAGCCATTAGGGAGTACGAATCGTTGTCTCAGACCCAGAGTGGTGTTCGTGCCTCTGTAAACTTAAAAAAACAAAAACAAAAAAAACTACGGACTACAGCTGTTAGGAAGCGAGCGACAGGAATAAACCAAATGAAATTCTCAGGGGCCGTATTAGAGCCCAGACCTGACCTCAGCCTGTGAGTTACACCATTATTCACTGTACTGGATAACACGAGTGAGGGACATGTAACGAAACACAAATAGCAGCGTCACACACACACACACACACAGTTTCAACATCACGCATAAGAGACGATCTTTGTTGGAGAATATACTGTACAATGACGATGGAGTGACATTACGCTTAGTGAGCATGAACCGCTTACTGTTACATCACCACACACTGTTCAATGGTGAAGGAGTGCGTCGCCAGACTCACCAAGACGATATATTCTTGTTTCTTATATCGCTACACAGAGAGATAGTCTACGGGGTCGCCTCTCTGCTGAACAAAATCTTCTGACGTTAACCAAATAAGTGGCGTCCCCGTAGTGAAGGGGTTAAATACCTAAAATATTCATGATGTTACTGATAATATATCATTAACTACCCTGAAATATATTATTGTATCAACCATAATATTCTGAAATATACTGTTAGCGCGATAAAGATTAAAAGAGAAAAAATAATAATATAATTAATAAAACGAAAGGAAAAACACTCTGGCGTAACTTAGAACACATCAAGGTGAAAAAAACTCAAATCAAAGAACTCGACTCAAATTTAATCAAATAAAATGAAAAAATAAAAGCCACACCAATTAAAAATCATTGAACCAAAATAAAAAAAACTCAAAATTAATTTAATGAAACGAAGGAAGACTTAAAACGCCCCGAAGTAAATAAAAAAAAGCGCCAAAAATAACTGCACTCAAAACTGGAGGAGAACCGGAGAAAGTGCTCACAGCCGAGAGCTTAACTTTTCACGGGAATCGTCAAAAGCGTTTCCCAGAAATAAAAGGAATTTAATGGACCAGCCACAGAAGCTTTTCCAACAAATCGCTGCCGCGTTTTTCCTTCACCAAGCTGACACATCCGGGGAGGAGAGGAAACCATGCTTGTAGAGGCCCGGAGACCAACCGTGTGGAGACCATGTTTGTAGAGGTCCGGAGACTAGCTGTATGCGGAGACCAACCATGTGTGGAGACCAACCATGACTTACACACAACACATCACGCCTCACGAGCCCGTAATTGCTATACGTTATTCCTCACAACTCATGGTGAAACTCAACACAAAGCGGCAGTCGTCTTTATCACATGACTCACCACACCTTGGTCCTGTTCATACCTTTGTCATGATGGCTGCCTCACATAGCTAGTAGTTCCTGTGGTCTTACTTGGTGTTTTAACTTGTTAACAGACAGACAGACGGTAAAGGAAACAAGAAACAGACGGGCAGATAAAAAATTAACAAGTAGTGCAGTAGACAGATACAGACAATTAGACAGGCATTCAAATAAACTGGAAAATGTACAGACAGACAGACAGACGGGTGTGCAGGTAGGCAGGCAAAATGTCATGTTGACCAGGCAAGCAATTCGTCAGCCAGACATGATCTTTCAACTGCCTGCCGACCACCCGTTTCTCACAGGTGCTTCATACACCATGGAGGAGGACCCACCACCCACAGTACACACCTGCAGGAGGACCCACTACCCACAGTACACACCTGCAGGACCCCCCCACCACAGCCTCCCCCACACAGTCTTCCTCCTAACTTCCAACTCTACCGCATTTGGCCACAATCTCCTTAAATCGTGGCAGTTATTACCCTGTCGCTCTAAAGTTGTGTGGGAGAGGTGAACGCTTCCCGGGGGTGGCAGACGGCGCTTCCTAACACACACACACACACACAGTGGTGAACAGTGGTGAACAGTGCTTAAGTCAGTGAGAACAACTCAACAGTAACAGTCGTACCCAAGTTAACCTTCACACAGTGAGGTCCCAGGTACCCAGTGAGGGAACTACTACACCACGTGAGGTCCCTCCTAACACCATCTGGGAGAGAGTTACTACACTACGTGTTTGCTGTTCAACACCTACATTAATCTGTATGTTCACTGTATGTTCCTTTACCTTTCTCTCATGAAGGCTTTTGTTAAACCACCAATGGATGTAAAAAGTCATTTATGTCCAATGTATATTTTCAGCCTTCGGGCTGCAGAATTTTCTCAATAAACCATTAATTATTATTAATTATTATTTATTATTACACACACACACACACACACAATAGAATACTTATAGGAACTTAACGATAACAACTAATGAACGTGTAATATTATGAGGCTGTAATAGAAAGTAGTGAAGCACACGAGATGGTAGCCAAGAGGGAGGGGGAGATGGTGGGAGAGGGAGAAGGAGGGAAGAGGGAGGGAGTTAAATTAGTGCATAGAAAGAGTGTAGAAAGAGTATACAGAAGGAATGCAAGGAGTGAGGAAGGAAGGAAGGGGAGGAAGAAGTTAAGGTAGGGGGTGAGGGAAGGAGGAAAAGAAGGAAAAGAAGGAAGGTGTGTGGGGGAGGGGGGGTAGCGGAAGGCAGCAGTATCTATCCTCCCTCACTCTGACAGAAGGATCCTCCAATAACATCACCCCACACTACCCCATTCTCCCCCACACTATCCCATTCTCACCCCTGCTACCCCATTATACTTAAGACTAACCCAAATACCTGCCTCTCATATTCACCTTAGCGTGTGGTGGGGCGATAACACTGCCTCTAACACCACTAACACTGCCTCTAACGCCACTAACACTGCCTCTAACGCCACTAACACTGCCTCTAACGCCACTAAAGCTGCCTCTAACGCCAATAAAGCTGCCTCTAACGCCACTAATAATGCCTCTTTCACCACCACAGCCAATATAATCACCAGTGTCACTATATACTACACTGTCATTATCCCTGAGTCGTTAATGGTGTCGTGACTGTCGTTGTTAGCAGTAGCACCATTCAGTAAGTACGACCCTCAGTCACCGTACCTTCAAGGTCATTATTATTAATATTATTTTCTGCCTCAATGGTTATTCATCTACATTCCTTCATTGTCAAACGTCATTCTTCCAAGCGACACCACGCCACACTCCCGCCAGCACCACACCACCGCCAGCACCACACCACCGCCAGCACCACACCCCCGACACATCCAACACCTACACTACCTCAAGCTGCCACCACACCTTGAACAAGACAGATTACCATAAAGGAAGAGATGTGAGGGGAGGGGAGTTTGAGGCAAGGGGAAGGGGTTGAGGCAAGGGGAGGGGAGTTTGAGGCAAGGGGAGGGGGTTGAGGCAAGGGGAGGGGGTTGAGGCAAGGGGAGGGGAGTTTGAGGCAAGGGGTTGAGGCAAGGGTGAGGAAAGTAAGAGGCCAAAAAAACATGAAAGGGAAGAGGTAAAAGAGACTGCGAGAGGAAATTGAAAATGAAACACTTGGAAATGGAGAAATAAAATGCGGGGAAAAACAAGAGTGGATGAGGCCAAGGAGAAAGGAGAAAAAGAGGAGGAAGAAGAGCAGGAGGGGGAGGGGAGGGAGGAGGAGGAAGAAGGAGGAGGAGGAAGGAGGAGGAATAGAGGGAGTGATAGTAAAACTCCATTAAATAATTATCTGGTGAACTGGGAATGAACCGGGATCGAACCAGTCCATTAAGGTATCACAAACACCATTAAATATCCCTTTGAAATTGGTCTATACTCAGCATAAACCAGTGATGGAGGAGAGAGAGGGGGGACGGTAATTTAACACAATTATTCCACCTTCAGGGACTTGTAGTTTACATTCTAATTCACTTTACCCGGTGGACTCCTCATTTACTCAACTGACACCACAGACAAGATACTGGACCAACTCGTTAATTGGGGGAGTCGACTGTTGCCAACTTGGGTCCTCAGTCCTAGTTCAATAGACCCCAATTAGAGTAGTCGTGAATGCTATTGGACCCTAACCAAACCTAATCTTAAGAATTGGGGTCTATTATAGGGCTGGGGCAGGTTAGAAATGGACCTTATTGTCACTGAATCCTTATGTTCATGGTTAGGTTAGGTTAGTGCCTGTGATGGGCCCTTATATTTGACAACTCCCCATCCCCTCCCTCCATACTTCAAGCACTCAAGCGTATTTGAACTCACCCAGACCCAAACGTGCATTTTAATAAACCGGTTTTCGACATTACGAGTGGAATCTTCCTTGAACAGATTCTATATTTTTTTTTTGAGGAGACGATTGAGATAACACACAACAGAGATATCAAAACAACCCCAACTCAAACCCTTTACCCATACACGTATATATACCTCCGCAGGTGTTAGCAATGGTAATTACTCCAGCACATTCACTCACGCACTAGCTCAGTAAGACCTTCAACTCTACTGTACACTCCACCCAATCCACGAACTCACTCCCTTACTTTAAGTTAAGCTATAAACACTCCAAGCACCCACCCACCAACGCATCCATCCAACCACTCACCCACCCACCAACGCATCCATCCACTCACTCACCCACCCACCAACGCATCCATCCATCCCTCACTCACCCACTCACCAACGCATCCATCCATCCACTCACTCCACCCACCCCCCACCAACGCATCCATCCATCCACTCACTCACCCCACCCACCAACGCATCCATCCATCCACTCACTCACTCACCCACCCACCAACGCATCCATCCACCCACTCACTCACCCACCCACCCACCAAAGCATCCATCCATCCACCCACTCACCCACCCACCAAAGCATCCATCCACCCACTCACCCACGCCCGACCATTTTAGACACACATGGTGCTCCCTCATAACAACTTTCACTCTTACGCAAAAGAACCACAACACAGAAGAGGTGTAGCGCGTGGCGGGCGTGTGAACACCTGGTGGTGGTATTAGGCCTCCTCGTTGACTTAACCAAATGGGCCTCCCAGTCCTAATAGGCCCAAACCTCAACTAACCTAACCTAACCGTTAGCACCAAGCCTCAGTCCTAATGGGTTCCAATCCTAATAGGTCAGGATGGGTAAGGTTGGGGGTCTAATAAATGAGTGTTGGGGGTGACGCAGGTTGTGGTGGGTGGCAGCCTCACAATGCTATATTATTAAACACCTGTGTTGGTTGATTGATGCTCACACCAGGATGCTCCCTCCCTCCCACACATTAAACACGAGCACCACCACAGGATACAAACCCTCGTCCCTTTAAAGCTGCTGAGAAAAGCAAAAACCTATCCGGATGATGATGACAGAGAGGTGGTAATAATCCTTCGTTTTCTTGGAATATAAACGAGCTAAAAAGTTTGTAACTAGACTGCACTTAGGCTAGGTGCCATATATATATATATATATATATATATATATATATATATATATATATATATATATATATATATATATATATATATATATATATATATATATATATATATATATATATATATATATACCGATAGGAAAGTTATGATTCTGACCATAAGTTTACTCGCACCCATACAGATATCTAGAGAGACAGACACAGAGAGGGAGGGCGTGAACCAACGGTGTAAGTTTTCAATAATAAAGACAAGAAGTATCCGTTACATCTTAACTTTACCATCTCGTCGGCCTCAAGGGGAGAAGTTGGCTACTGGAGGTCGACCTTAAAGCTCTCCCTCACCATACGTCGGGCGCACAACACGTACGGCCACCAGTTACATAATGCGTCAGCCAACTCTATGAAACTAATCCTGACTGATTGGCAGAGAACATTTTGTCTCGGCCTCGCCCACTGATGCTGATGTTCAACAACTAAGGTGCTTTAGCGTCAACACTGGTGACTCGGGGATGCTCTTGGTGACCTCTACATAATCTTGGTGGCCTCTCTACCTAGTCCTGATGACCCGGGGATAGTCTTGGTGGCCTCTCTACCTAGTCCTGATGACCCGGGGATAGTCTTGGTGGCCTCTCTACCCAGCCCTGATGACCCGGGGATAGTCTTGGTGACCTCTACATAATCATGGTGGCCTCTCTATCTAGTCCTGGTGACCCGGGGATAGTCTTGGTGACCTCTACATAATCTTGGTGGCCTCTCTACCTAGCCCTGGTGACCCGAGGAAGGTGGCCTCTATAGTCGGCGGGGCCACAACACGCGGGGTGGTAGGCGGGGTTATTTCCGTCCCGTAATGACGCCATATTAAAACGGGTTCTGGGAGGTCCTTGTCGCCCGCCTCTGATATTGCTGCTACCCCGGGGCCCATGGCGGGGCCCTCAGAGCCCACCGTGGCCTCTCAGGGGACTGCACGGGGACACTGCAGCCCATAACAATAGAACATGACCCCCCCTGCATCCTACAACCACCTGACAGTACAAGCCCGACTGAGAGCCCTTACACCCTAACACCACACTCTCATCAATCACACACCCTAACACCACACTCTCATCAACCACACACCCTAACACCACACACTCATCAACCACACACCCAAACACACACACTCTCATCAACCACACACCCTAGCACCACTCTCATCACCACACACCTAACACCACTCTCATCAACCCACACACCACTATCAACCACACACCTAACACCTCTCATCAACACACCCTAACACCACACTCTCATCAACCACACACCCTAACACCACACTCTCATCAACCACACACCCAAACACACACACACACACACACACACACATGTATGATTGATACCTTTTATTATGATGGGAGATTAGGGCCCCATTTAACATGTAGTCTTGAAAAAAAACAGGTCCCAATATGGTTAGGTTAGGGTAGGTTAGGTTAGGCTAGGCTAGGCTAGGCTAGGCTAGGTTAGGGTAGGTTAGGGTAGGTTGGGTAGGTTGGGTTAAACAGTGATTTTGTGATTTTTCAAGACTAGGGCCCAGACGACCCGGGGAAGGAGCAACAGACGTGTGGGGGTGTCGTGGCGCTGGAGGTTGTGGGGGTTACCTTTATGTAGAAGTTATTACGCTGAGGTAGGTGTGTGTGTGTGTGTGTGTGTGTGTGTGTGTGTGTGTGTGTGTGTGTGTGTGTGGGTGTGAGTGTGTGTGTGTGTGTGTGTGTTGACAGCAGCAGCCAGGCTTCACACAAAATCTGGTTAACTTTTACTAAAATAACTTTTTTCCCTGACACTCAAAAATTTTCTAAGGTAGTTTTATGTCTAATAAAACTGACAGTTTTTCAACTGTGAAGAGTGTTGAGTTATATTTACTCTCAGATACAACAAAACTTCTTTTCGTCTTTTCTGTGTTCAAACATATGTCGTGTAAACAGCCACATAACATACAGTATATTTATGTAAATATATTTATAACTTCCTTGTCTTTCAGAACCAAAATATTCTATTACTGCTTTTATTTGAAGAACAATAGAATAATATTTAGTTTTGGTGGGGATGTGGAGTAAATATTGGGCACGTGATCACAAGAGCGTTGTGTAGCTGAGAACTCTGGCCAAATCCCCTACCAGGACTTACGGTCAGGTTTCTGTAAATCGAGAGACCTAATGTCAATCGAAGGATGATATACGGTCCCTTAGGGTGAAAATCTTATTCTTTTGCCAGTGATTTTCTTCCCTTTCTGTGTGACCTCAGGGAGGGAAAGAGGGATGAGGATGCCACACAACAGGAGGTGGGGACTAGGATGGATGGTGGTGGTTAAAGGTCCTATCTAACCTATCACCAGGAGAAGGCGGTGATTTTAATAGGTTCTTATTACATACAGAAGGTTTTAATGACTTACAGGGAGAGTACACAGGATAAGACGCATGATAGGGTGAACAGAAAAGCACTGTGGGAGGCATTACAAGTGTATGGGGGTGGGAAGAAGGCTATTAAATGCAGTAAAAGCATTCTATGAGAACAGAAGGAGAACAGTAAGAGTACATTACAGGAAGTACACAGGATAAGACGCATGATAGGGTGAACAGAAAAGCACTGTGGGAGGCATTACAAGTGTATGGGGGTGGGAAGAAGGCTATTAAATGCAGTAAAAGCATTCTATGAGAACAGAAGGAGAACAGTAAGAGCAAGTAAGAGAGAGAGAGAGAGAGAGAGAGAGAGATGGGAGGGCAGCCAATGTGAAAATAAGGGAAGGAGGTCACGCCCACACTGCAACACGGCTACAGGTGCGTCTTCCCCTTACCGTTACCTACGCCCACTGTACCGTTACTCCATGCACAAGCCTCCAGTATGCCTTCCCTCCACCACAGCTAACACGGTCAACTTTTCACTCCACCACAGCTAACACGGTCAACTCTTCACTCCACCACAGCTAACACGGTAAACTAACTACTCCACCACAGCTAACACGGTCAACTTTTCACTCCACCACAGCTAACACGGTCAACTCTTCACTCCACCACAGCTAACACGGTCAACTAACCACCCGCCAAAGCTAACACAACTCTTCACTCCACCAGCAGCAACACACCAACTAACTATTCACCCACAGCTAACACGGTCAACTAACCATTCCACCACAGCCAACACGTCATTAACTATTCCACCACAGCTAACACGGTCAACTCTTCAATTCCACCACAGCCAATATGGTCAACTCTCATTCCACCACAGCTAACACAGCCAACTCTTCACCGCCACAGCTAACACGGTCAACTAACTATTCCACCACAGCTAACACGGTCAACTAATCCATTTCCACCACAGCTAACATGGTCAACTCCCTTATTCCAATTATTGAAATGCATGACGGTCAACTCTTCACTCCAACACAGCTAACACGGTCAACTCTTCACTCCACCACAGCTAACACGGTCAACTAACTACTCCGCCAAAGCTAACACGGTCAACTCACCACTCCACCACAGCTAACACGGTCAACCCACCACTCCACGACAGCTACAGGCCCCAGACACAAAGGAAGTAGAGGTCATGGAGAACACTGGACAAGTTACAGAAGCCAGTCAGAGGAGATTAACCTAGCTTCCAGGAAAGGACTTCGAGTATCACCTGAAGATTAAGCACCCCAGCTGTTTTATTTGTATACCCTGATGATATAACACCGTAAACCTAACCTAACCTAACGCGATCTTAAGTTAACCAAATCTAACGCAAACCTAAACGAACCTAACCAAATTTAGCCTGACCAAACTTGACCTAACCCCCCCCCCCCGAATAAAGTTAGGGTGTTAAATCATCAGGTGAAATACGTCAAGGTGGTTAAAGTTCAGGTGACCCAAACTCTCTAGCCAGGTGAGTTGTTACACCCAGGACCGCCAGCTTCCAGAGGCGGCGGGGAGTCACTGACATGCCCCCGGGGTCAAGTTAAGTGAGCCCGCCTCTGCCTGGTGGTACCTGGTATATCCTGAGTATATTAGCAGCTATGACGAGGGATCTGTCCTGAGTATACTTGGATCGGTGGTAAAAGTATATCTAGATTATATTATGAGCAAAGGTAAAAGGTATGTTATGAGTATACTAGCAGTAATGACACCTGTGTATACTATGAGAGATGACACCAGATATGTTACTGTGGTATAATGACAACCAACAACACCTTGAACTATATCTATAACAGGTATACTATGTCGACGATAATGAACCAATGTTATGATGAGTCTACTGGGATGATAATTAATGGACACACACACACACACAACTAAAAACAAACAAACACAATCGAAATAATTAAAAAATCGACAAATAAAACAACAGTTTATAAGCCACCATCAGATATCCTGTATACATACACCATCAGAATAACTTACAGACACACGTAAAGTATAAGGGTTGTGTTACGTACGGTATAAGGAGGGCTGTGTTACGTACGGTATAAGGAGGGATGTGTTACGTACGGTATAAAGAGGGATGTGTTACGTACGGTATAAGGAGGGATGTGTTACGTACGGTATAAGGAGGGATGTGTTACGTACGGTATAAGGAGGGATGTGTTACGTACGGTATAAGGAGGGATGTGTTGAGCTTATGAGTGAAAAAACTAATGGTAAGTATCTTATCTCTGCAGGAAAGTCGAGACCTGGAGAACTCTTAGACGATTCGGGGCGGAAATACCAAGGGTTCTGGGAACTCATCTTCACCAGCTGGACGACCGTAATTTACTTGGGGGGAGGAGTAGGAGGAGGTGTTTTTAAGGAAGGTAATCATACGTGCATGAAGTGATAATTTGAAGGACTCTGGGTGGGTGGGTGGGTGGGTGGGTGTGTGTGTGTGTGTGTGTGTGTGTGTGTGTGTGTGTGTGTGTGTGTGTGTGTGTGTGTATTATCATTATCATTATTGTTATTATTATCACCGTGGATAATCCTACAACCAAATCTGAAAGTCAACATCCACCTGCAGACTAGAAACCAATTACATAATACGAACCCACAAGAGGATGCCAGACACTACCAAGAGTTGAGAGATTCTTAGCTAAAACTCTACCTCATATACTTATTTCTACAACATTAAACAACAAACTTACACAACATTTACCTTGTGTTTGTTCTAGTTACCATTTATACGTTGTACCTTTCAGAGAGAATTTCTAAACATGTTCTTCAGGTGTTGCATCTCTCTACAGACCCAACCATGCAGAGCTCTTACGTTACCTGACAATATTCGTTTGTAAATGTTCTGCCTAAATAAATAGTTTCAGTAGAGACTTGTGGTGTTATAAAGCATCATAGTGTGGTATTGTGAGATAAAAGGTTCGTGCTTTGGATACTAAGAAAGATCCACAAGAAACGTGTATTGACTCAACTTGGAAATCCAACCCGGAGTTAAGAAAAAAAAAAGTCAGGCTTATATTAATAAAAGTTTATGTTTCATTGTAGGTTGTTAGTAGTGAAGAGTTGCGTTCAGTCACAGAAATTCTTTAAGTTAATTTTGTGTTGTCTCCTTACACGGCAGAGTCTTGGTGTAATTATAATACAAAGTTAGGCGTTAATTAGCTTACGTTAAGTTAACCAGTTGGGTGCAATGATACGGTTACGAGAATAATTCAACGTATGAACCTCTAAGAATTCATTTTCTCGCTACCAGGATGTAAACTACTAAATCATCCATAGTTACTGAGGTCATTAACTTACCTGTGTAAAATATAATGTGTTTCGTGAACCAAGTTGACTCCATGAATAAATTTCTGGGTTAGTATAGTTATGATACATCTCTATTAACATGTAGGTTACGGTAGCACCTTCCTCATACTGCCGCCACCACAAGAGGCATTACTCTACCTTGTGCTGATACTTCTCACGTGTGGTGCTGGTCGTAACTCCATGCTCAATATTCCTCCTACCGTCTAACATCACACAGGCTGCTCAGTGCGTAATATCCGATATTTTATTACTAGGCATCACCGATATTCACAGTTATGTATAGAATATCTTTACGGCAACCAGTTCATCGCCTTCCACTGTCAACCACCACACTCACTTTTACATATTGCTGAGACGTTCACTGTAACTGTGCAATACTTAAAGTTCGTATTGGAGTTTTTCTAATTTATGTTAGGTGATCTCTGTCATTTCACCGCCTGAAAATCTGGATCTTGAGTCACTTTATTCAAAATCCAGATTCATAAAGATTCAGCACGGTGTTATGAGAGAGTATCTACAGGGTAGTTACAGTGAAACTTTCAGTGTTATTTCAGTCCTTTAGGTTAAGTCAGTCAGTTTGGGGCGTTCTTACACCTCCAGTTACGAGAAAAAAATTAACTTACGAACCTTAGGGACTCTTGGATCTGAGTTCAGTAATATTTCAGCACCAATCAAGAATTATTCATGAATCCTTTCCCACGATTTAATTCAGGGACTACCACTCTGAAAACTGGCTTCAAACCTAACCTTAGAGCAATGTGTAGAAGAGCAGTGATCTATTCTCATACTTGTGAAGCCAGAGATGACTCACCGAGCTCAGTTGTAATACTCCCGGGAACCGTAAAGTCAGGGGATAAAAGTCGGGGGTTGCTAGAGTGAAATTATGATGTTTATCGCCGGCGCCGCAAGAGGGCACTGGCGGCGTGACAGGGCGCGAATTCCCAAGAGTTGGTACCTTTGAATATTTTCCCTTAAGTGAAGAGATGTGAGAACGCGTCAACTGGATCCTTCTGGTAAAGGCACAAAGACAGCGCCTATAATAGCATCAAAACTACATTGCGATTGTACCACAAGGAGATGCTCACTCTGATCTCCAGCTACGAGGAAAATTACCTCAGGAATCCTTTGAGAATCTCTCCTTGGTCGGTGTATCGCTCACTGCTCTCAGAATATAATACAAACAAAACGCACAATCATCTCCTCCATCAGATAATCACCCGCTCAATGTGGGTTACAAAACAACAAGACAAATATATGCAAATGAGAGAATCCGACACAAAACCTTTCTCATCTGCTACAGTCCAATCAGCAAATGGGGGAACGGTTGTCGCGACGGAGAGGAAAGGAGAGCAAGAAGGAGTTTCGCCCTCCAGTTCCCAGAAGTCTGAGTCGAAAACTTATGCATATTAGCGTTTTAGAAATTGCTCGAGTTAACGTTAGTTCAAGATGTTTGGAGTTGTTCCCGGATGTTGCCGAGACGAGATGTGTTGGGATGAAACTCCATATAAGATGCCAACATATACAAAAATATATAAATATAAAATAAAACAAATAAATTATTATATAATCCTAAGAATCAGAGAATATAAAGAACACTTAACATTATTATTCACTAAAATAACGAGATAATCACTGGTACTATAAGTCATACCAACAAAAACACGAAGAAGACCAACACGATTATATAAGAACATGTCTGCCTCATAAAACACAAACAAGGTTGACCTACAATTGCTCATTAACAACACTTGACAAAAACAAAGCATCCCCCCACGAACTAAGAAAACAACTCACTATACCAGTCAAGTAAAATAAGACGAACAAAAAACACACCACTTGCAAACACCAACTCTTTCACATCTCACAAAAGCTTTCTAAAACAGATCATCCAATTGTCTTAAAGCTACTGGATGCACGCAGGGATAGAGACGAGGTCAGCATAGACACTCGTGACAGCAGGAGGGAGGAGGACACACACACACACACACACACACACGGTAGGCCTTGGCAACAGTCGTCACCGTAACAACGACATCCACCACCTCCCCTTATGACAGCCTTGGGACAGACACTGTACAGCCAGCAGAAGGGTAAGTGAGGTGTTACTCAGAGGGACTTTTTCTCTAGTCTCTTAACGTATCCATTGATCAATCACCTTCATTATTATTATTATTACTAAACTGTAAACCACGTTAGCAACCAAAACGACACTAATAACCTACAGTCAAAGGGACGACCTACTGCCAGGGGGACGACCTTCTGCCAGAGGGACGACCTACTGCCAGGGGGACGACCTACTGCCAGGGGGACGACCTTCTGCCAGAGGACGACCTACTGCCAGGGGACGACCTTCTGCCAGAGGACGACCTACTGCCAGAGGGACGACCTACTGCCAGAGGGACCTTCTGCCAGAGAACGACCTACTGCCAGGGGACGACCTTCTGCCAGAGGGACGACCTACTGCCAGGGACGACCTTCTGCCAGAAGGACGACCTACTGCCAGAGGGACGACCTACTGCCAGAGGACGACCTACTGCCAGAGGACGACCCTGCAACACCCAGAGGGACGACCTACTGCCAGGGACGACCTACTGCCAGGGACGACCTACTGCCAGAGGACGACTACTGCCAGGGGACGACCTTCTGCCCCAGGGGACGACCTACTGCCGAGGGGACGACCTGCCAGGGGACGACAACTTCTGCCAGGGGACGACAGCCTTCTGAAGGACGACAGGAGGGACGACCTGACCAGAGGACGACCTGCTGCCAGAGGACGACCTTCTTGAAGGACGACCTTCTGCCCAGGACGACCTACTGCCAGAGGGACGACCTACTGCCAGAGGACGACCTTCTGCCAGAGGGACGACCTACTGCCAGGGGACGACCTTCTGCCAGAGGGACGACCTACTGCCAGGGGGACGACCTACTGCCAGGGGGACGACACACTGCCTTTAAAGCCCTTCTTTAAGGACGCTGAAAAGGGGGGGGGTGTTAAGGCGGCGCAGGATTCTCATAGACTATACTCTTCCTCTTCCTCCCGCAAACTGCAATCCCGAAAGTAAACGACCTTAAGGGGAGGGAGGTGCCAAGGAGGTTGTGAGAGAGAGAGAGAGAGAGAGAGAGAGAGAGAGAGAGCAATTACTAATCACTCCTCATAATTCCCTTGCTGAGACACTTTTAAAGATATGATTACTTTCCAAAAGACGATATGAAGACGTAGCAATAAGACGTTAACTGTGACCATAATTCCTGACACTAGCAGCTGACACAGGACAAGCTGACGACCATACCCTAAAAAGTGTCTGATTATCATTTTCTGCTCTTCGTTTGCTGACGCCTTCTACCCCCTAGCAACCCATCACCCTTCCCCCTAGCAACCCATCACCCTTCCCCCTCGTACCCATCCCCTCCCCTCCCAACTCATCCCCTTTCTCCTCCCACCCCCCTCCCAACATCCCATTCCCTATCCATCTACCCCCCTTGTATCTCACCACCCCCCCACTTCTCCTCCTTCCCCTCGTCAATACCAGATACCTCCTACGGGGGGTATGTTCAGCTCATACCCCACCTCTACCCCACACCACGGAGAGAGAGAGAGATGAAAAACGGCGATGATACAAATTTATTCATTCTGTGACGAAAAAACTCATTACACTCTTAACAAAAAATACCATTAATGTTGAAGACACATGACTCACGGGAACAATGCTTTGACAGAGTTAACTACTGCCATGTTAATTACTGCACCCAGAAACTCATCTCATGAAATTCTCTCTTTTATTTATTTAATCTTTTTTATTGTGTGTGTTAAAGGGAAGTATGAGTGAATCCCCTAGGTGGGTTAAGTTAAATGCTCAAAGTGTGTCTGCTCGTCTTTGTGAGTCTAAAACTTCCTGTTGTTTAAAATGGATGACTTTAACCTTTAAAACTCACTTGTGTTCCCCCACCACCACCCAACCTATCCTCTTGGCTTTAACCATACCCAATCACCCTCAACACACCTATCCCCTCCCACCCACCCATATGTATACCCTGTTGTACACTCATCCATACGAACGAAGATGTACGTACACTTGGACAGAATCTCTCTCTCTCTCTCTCTCTCTCTCTCTCTCTCGGATCCACCACCAGTCATACTCAACCCAAGTTAATAAAGCCTTCAAACCCTGGCCACGTCCACGCTCCTCCAGCGCCCCGGGTCTGTGTGTTCACCTATGAGTACCTTGAGAGGAGGCGAGGGAGTTCACATGGGAGGGGGTTCACACGGGAAGAGGTTCACGCGGTAGGGGGGCTCACACGGGAGGGGGTTAACACGGGAAGGGGTTCACACGGTGTTCCCCAGGAGACCAAGATGGGACCACTGTGCTTCCTCATCCTGATCAACGACGCTCTATCGGACACTCCTCACAGGTGGAAGTACGTGGATGACTGCACTGTGGGGGTTTCAATGGACAACACCGCACCAGACTACTCATCGCTACAAGGCACCCTGGACAGGCTACAGTCATGGACTACGGAGAATAAGGTCATCATCAACCACACCAAAACCGTAGTCATGCACATCAATACAGCCACCAATCCAGTGCAAGCCCCAGCAGTCACAGTGGGTGCCCATCCTCTCCAGCTGGTGCAGTCTGCCAAACTCCTGGGTGTAACTATAGACAACAAACTTGACTGGAAGGCCCATGTAAATAACACAGTCAAGGCAGCCTCGTACCGTCTCTACATGCTACGAAGACTTAGGTCACTTGGGACACCCAAGCCAGAGCTGAGGACCATCTACAACGCCTTTATTCTCCCCAAACTAACGTATGCGTCACCAGCCTGGTCGTCTTCTCTCAACTCCACCCAACAACGTCAGCTAGAGAAGGTACAGAAAAGGGCCTGCAAAATCATGCTCGGTGCAGAATACTCCGGCTACACCAACGCTCTCTCCACCCTGGAAATGCCATCCCTCAGTGACCTCCACCACCAAGCACTGGAAAGGTTTGGCAGGGGACTACTGCACCACCCTCGCCATCGCCACGTCCTGCAGCCCCCCACCCAACTCGCGCAGTGCGCCACTACAACAAAATTCAGCCCATAAGAGCCCGCACCGATAGATATAAGAACAGCACCATCCCATCTATTGTTAAAATAATAAACAACTCCTGATTTATGTACTGTACAGCCATGGAAATGTATTCAATGCATATTATATCGTTATGTCTAAATCAAATGTAAGTCTGTATATTTTCAGCCACCGGCTGCAACTCTATTAATAAACCGTTTATTATTATTATTACACGGGAGGGGGATCACACGGGAGGGGGTTCACACGGGAGGGGGTTCACACGGGAGGGGGTTCACATGACCAACATCTGACAGTCACTCTTTCAGGTAGACTCACTGTATGAGAGTAATTCGTTCTGACAGTCTCGCTTTCTATCAAACTTCAAATTCTGTCAGCCATACATACTGATAGTCCCGAACATCGTCTCAGGCACCATAAATGCTGACAGACTCACAACAGCTGAAAACATAAAGATTTCGCCTGCCACATCCTTTGATGGTCCTCTGACAGTGACCCACACAGAAACAGACATCCTCAAATTCTGCAAGAGCCAAATTCACTGAAAATTTCACAAATTCTGAGTCTCACAAATTCTGAGAGTCTCACAAACCCTATCAATAATACACTCGCACTGCCCACACGACCAGATATCCTCACATTTAAATGAACCCACACAGCCACTGAGTTACACTGAACGAATTCTTAACCCAATTTAACGATGCCAACTTGAGTTCGTTTAACTTTCAGACAAGTTTAAGTACCGCATGCTGGTATTACCTCAAGTTCAGACGACTAAAGGTACCTTCACGATTATATTGCATCACGTTCAGTCTGCCTCACGTTCACAGGCACTCACCTACAGTCTACCTCACGCTCAGACTGCCTCACGCTCATACTGCCTCACGCCAAGACTGCCTCATCACTCATACTGCCTCACGCCCAGACTACCTCACCTTGGGCACGCACGTCCAGACTGCCTCACGTCCCAGACTGCCTCATGCTCATACTGCTTCGTCCAGACTGCCTCACGCTCATCACCTCACGTCCAGACTGCCTCACCTTGGAGCTGCCTTTTCACGTCAGACTGCCTCACGCTCAGACTGCCTCACGCCCAGACTGCCTCACGCTCAAGACTGCCTCCCGCCCAGACTGCCTCACGCTCCATGCTGCCTCTCACTCAGACTGCCTCTCCCTCCAGACTGCCTCGTCCAGACTGCCTCTCACGCTCAGACTGCCTCACATGAACTTTGCCTCACGCTCAGACTGCCTCGCGCCCAGACTGCCTCACGCTCATGCTGCCTCACCTCAGACTGCCTCTCACTCAGACTGCCTCACGTCAAGCACCACGCTCATGCTGCCTTACACTCAGACTGCCTCACGCTCAGACTGCCTCTCACTGAGACTGCCTAACGCTCAGACTGCCTCACACTCAGACTGCCTCACACTCAGACTGCCTCTCACGCCCAGACTGCCTCACTCAGACTGCCTAACGCTCAGACTACTCACGCCCAGACTGCCTCTCACTCCAGACTGCCTCACGCTCAGACTGCCTCACAGGAGCGTATATGCCAACGAGTGTGAAAGTTGATGGTTCGTTAGTCTAAAGCCAGACAATAAATGTTTACTCGGCAGCCGGTCCTAGCCACCACCCAACCCCTCCACCCTCCCAACCCCACTCTGCCCTCCCAACCACCACCCACCCTCCCACCCCTCCCAGCCCACTCACCCTCCCAACCACCACCCACCCCTCCCACCCTCCCAGCCTCCTCACCCCTCCCAACCACCCACTCCCACCCCACTCAGCCCTCAACCCACTCCCACCCCTCCCAACCCCACCCATCCTTCCAACCACCACTCACCCCTCAACCCTCAACCCCACTCTCACCCTCCCAACCCTTTCACTCTCCCAACCCCTCTCCCACCTTCCCAACCCACTCGCCACCCTCCCAACCCACTCTCACCCTCAACCCACTCTCACCTCACAACCCACTCTCACCCTCCCAACCCCACTCCTCCTCCCAACCCTCTCCACCCTCCCAACCCCTCCCAGCTATTATTTCTGCCAATTAACTGGAAAAAAGTACCCCGTAGAAAAAATCATTACAAACATACTCTAATTATATGGGATTTCGTAAACAAAGAAATATAATAAGTTGTTTGTTAATGTACTGTGATGACCGTGTGTGTTGGTGAGTGTCGACCCACGCCATAATGAGACACAATTAAGATACTTCATTTGTCATTTAATTTTTGAAAACAGTTTAGTGGGTGTTGTGTATATATCTTGCCTGGCCATGACCCATAACGATACACCATATCTCAAGACTTTTCGGAGGGAGGGAGAGGAGAGGAAGAGCAGAGGAACGGAGAGGAAGGGGGTGGGAGGAAAACTGATTAACACAACCAAAAACCAATAGAAATTAGAAATATAAAAGGCACCTATTGATAACAGCCCCACTGACCTAACAGCCCTAACTTCTTGATCTCCACCTAACCTAACCTGACCTAACTAACCTCCTTAGTCTTGGCTTGTAAGAACTTTTCCAACAATTAAACAAGGGACTGATTCAACACCTCGCTGAATTATTAAACGGGGACCTCTCTCTCTCTCTCTCTCTGTTGAGGTAAGTCATCACGAGTGTAACGGGCAGTAAAGGGATAAGATAGATAGATAGATAGATAGATAGATAGATAGATAGATAGATAGATCGATAGATAGATATATAATGTTGACCAAGAACCAGTCACTAACATCATTAAACCACACATTAAACACCCCTCCCCCGTAAGACCTGTTTCCAGTTAGGTCAGGAGGCATACTGGGGCTGACCTCCAAGCAGATAAAAGGTCACGAGGTGTAAGAAAAGGTCAGGGAACTTTAAGAATAACAAGGAAGCGAAAGAAGAAGAAGACAAATAAAGCCAAGAATTGAACAAGAGGGGGGGTTTATGTGAGTGAGGAATTGAGAACTTTATGTGGGGTGGGGGAGGATCAGGGAGGTTTATGGTGGGGGTGAGGCTTTGTAATGAAGTTGGGGAGGATCAGGGAGGTTTATGTGGTGAGGTGAGGGCTGTGGGGTGGGGAGGATCAGGGAGGTTTATGTGGTGGGGGTGAGGCACTATGTGGGGTGGGGAGGATGGGGAGGTTTGTGGTGGGGGTGAGAGCTTTATGTGTGGTGGGGAGGATCAGGGAGTTTATGTGGTGGGGGTGAGGCTGTGTGGGGTGGGGAGGATCAGGGAGGTTTATGTGAGTGGGGGTGAGGGGCTTTGTGTGGGGTGGGGGAGGGATCAGGGGAACATGTGGGGGTGAGGGGCTTTTATGTGGGGTGGGGAGGATGGGGAGGTTTATGTGAATGAGGGGTGGGGGCTTTATGTGGGGTGGGGATCAGGGAGGTTTATGTGGGGAGGGATGGGGAGGGTTGATGTGTGGGGGGGGGAGAGGGAGAGCAGGGAGTAGGGAGGGTGGTGGTGTGGAAGGAAGGAGGAGGGCTGTCGTGGTGGCTGGAGGTGGTCAGGAGTGGACCAATGGGCAGCAGCACCTGTGTGTGTGTGTGTGTGTGTGTGTGTGTGTGTGTGTGTGTGTGTGTGTGTGTGGGGCAAGGGAGGGAGACGTACACACCTCAAACAGACTGATGAAGACACACAAAGACGTATGATGAACAGGTGAGGAGGGAAGGAAAGAGGTGAGGAGGAGGGTGAAGAAAGAGGAGGAAGGGGAGGTGAGGAGGAGGGTGAAGAAGAGGAGGAAGATGAAGAGGAGATCAGGAGGGTGAAGAAGAGGAGGAGAGAAGATGAAGGAGGTTAGGAGGGTGAAGAAAGAGGTCCAGAGGAGGAGGTGAAGAAGGAGGAAGATGAAGGAGGTGAGGAGGAGGGTGAAGAAGAGGGAGGGAAGATGGAAAGGAGGTGAAGGAGAGTGAAGAAGAAGAGGAGGAAGATGAAGGAGGTTAGGAGGAGGGTGAAGAAGAGGAGGAAGATGAAGGGGAGGTCAGGAGGAGAGTGAAGAAGAAGAGGATGAAGGAGGTCAGGAGGAGAATTGAAGAGGAGGAAGATGAAGGAGTCGGAGAGAGTGAAGAAGAGGATGAAGGAGATCAGGAGGAGGGTGAAGAGAGGAGGAAGATGAAGGAGGTCAGGAGGAGAGTATGAAGAGGAGAAGATGAAAGAGGTCAGGAGGAGAGTGAAGAAAGAGGATGAAGGAGGTCAGGAGGGTGAAGAAGGGAGGAAGATGAAGAAGGAGGTCAGGAGGAGGAGTGAAGAAGAGGGATGAACGAGGTCAGGAAGAGGGGTGAAGAAGAGAGGAGGAAGATGAAGGGAGGTTAGGAGGAGAGTGAAGAAGAGGATGAAGGAGGTCAGGAGGAGGGTGAAGAAGAGGAGGAGAAGATGAAGGGAGGCTGAGGAGGGAGGGTGAAGAAAGAGGAGGAAGATGAAGGAGGTCAGGAGGAGAGTGAAGAAGAGGATGAAAGGAGGAGGTCAGGAGGAGGGGTGAAGAAGAGGGAGGAGAGATGAAGAGGAGGTCAGGAGGGAGGGTGAAGAAGAGGAGGAAGGAAGAGGTGAGGAGGGAGGGTGAAGAAGATAGAAGGAGGTTAGGAGGGAGGGGTGAAGAAGAGGAGGAAGGAAGGGTGAGGAGGAGGGTGAAGAAAGAGGAGGAGGAAGGAGGTGTGAGGAGGAGGGTGAAGAAGAAGAGGAGGAAGGAGGTGAGGAGGAGAGTGAAGAAGAGGGAGGAGAAGATAGAAGGGAGGTCCAGGAGGAGAGATTGAAGAAGAGGAGGAAGATGAAGAGGAGGTTAGGAGGAGAATTGAAGAAGAGGAGGAAGATGAAGGAGGTTAGGAGGAGGGAGGTGAGAAGGAGGTAGGGGAATAAAGGGAAGAAAAGACAAAACTAGAACAGGATAGAGGAAAAATGAGATGAAAATAATAATAAAAAGTGGAAGAAAGGAAATGGAAGCCAGAGAAAAGAAAAGAACGGCCAGTCTTTCTCTCAATTCCTCCTTTCTCTTCCGTTTTCCATCTCGTTTCTCTCTTTACTCATCACCTTCTCTCTCTCTCTCTCTCTCTCTCTCTCTCTCTCTTTCCCCAACCCCAACTACTCACACACACACACACACACACACACACACACACACACACACACACACACACACACACAACACCACAACAAAGCTCCCCCACGTCTTTGAGAATCCCCCACCCCCAATGACCTAGTTTGAGTCCAGAACTCCCGTCACAAGTGGGTTAGGTATAGTCGTGGAGTAATGCCTAGAGAGCACTCCACTGAGGCCGTCGGTCGGTCAGTTCCTTAAGTGATACTTCTCACGTGCCAGGGGACTAGTGGAATAGTATGGAGATCCGCTACTTACTTAGGTCTTGTACACGTGTATACCAAAGGGTAATGGGCATCATTGTGGTTATCAGTTACAATAGACCCACATCCACTATAATAAATCACAAATTACCAACTACAATAATTCTTAATCACAGGCTGGGACAGGACACAAGGAGGAGGAGGAGGAGGGAGAGGAGGAGAAAGAGGAGGAGGAGGAGGAGGAGGAAGAGAGGAGGAGGAGGAGAGGGAGGAGGCGGAGGAGGAGGAGGAGGAAGAGAGGAGGAGGAGGAGGAGCGAGGAGGAGGAGGAGAGAAAGGAGAGGAGAGAAAGGAGGAGAAGAGGGAGGAGGAGGAAGAGAGAGAGGAGGAGGAGCCCAGGTGGTTTAGGCAGCCTCCCCCGTAACAACAGCCCAAGCCCTGCCATCGACCTCGACTCCCCCTCACTCCTACACACCTCTCCACCACACACACACACACATTTTCAGAAAGCCTCAACATAGCCCCATTCTGTGTACGATAATGAAAGCATCTCTGTTTAGTTCTTATAATACAGTACATCCACAAGCGCTCTCTCTCTCTCTCTCTCTCTCTCTCTCTCTCTCTCTTTCTCCGGCCCTTCACTAGGCCGCTTTCGCTACCCCAACTGTAGTCAGGTAACCCATACACAGGTGGGTGGATTAAAGAGTACCCCTGACGCACGAACCGGGGGACTCTTAGTACGGGAGGTGAACATTGTATCTACCCTGCCACCGCACCCCCACACCATACAATCTTCCATTTAAACACTAACGAGGATGACCAAGAATTGTTACACAGCCTGGCAGTGTATATAACGAATACACACAAAAAAAACCCACAATAAAATACCAGTACGTGTGAGCATCGACTGGACTGATCACCTTCTCTCTGTCACGAACAAAGGACACAATATTATCACTGATATTAACAGAGACTCCGGGGACAATAATGGTTACCGAGAGGAGCGGTCCATAGAGGCTGGTACACGTCCACTCCCACAGCTCTGTTAATTGAACTTGACATCTCTATCTGCCTAAGGATTGGCTGGTAGTCTCTCGGGAGGTTTGTGTTGGCAGATGTATACAACCAAAATCTTTCCATTTACACACTCCCCAATACCGGGGGGGGAGCAGGGAGGGGGCAGGAGGGGGGCGGGGAGGCAGGAGGGCGGGTACACAACACCAAACATTACTAAACATCTTAGGGTTAATAACATCAAACATCTGCATAAATAAAAATACTGATAAATATATAGATATAAACGTTACATATATTTACATTCACATATCTCAGTGGGAGCTCAGGTAAAGGAGTGGTGGGTGGTAGAGGGAGTGGTGGTAGGGAGGGAAGTAATATTTGGGTGGCAGAGCACTAGCTGGCAACTTAAGCCTCGGTACACATGCACCCAGACTCCGCCTTTGTTATTGTTGATCTACGAAGACTGGTGACTATTGAGAGGAGAGAAGAAGTGTGTCCTCTAAGGCCTTAAAAATACATAATAAATCAACTTCTTCTTTAAATCCCTAAAATTTAAAGACGGTCAATTTTCTCCCCCTTTTCTCTTTTAGTATTTCATTCATGTAATTTTAAAAGTCGTGTTAATTTTAGTTCCATTTCTGAGTACGATTTAGATTCTCACTAGAAGTCCTTCATATTATAGGTACATTTCCTCTTAATTAAATGTCAAGGTTAAAATACACAAGTTATGGATTAATTTAATTTTAAGTGATACTTTGGGACCAATGTACACATTATAGTTAATACCAGACCCCATAGATTAGCCAATTATAGAACGACATATCATCTTAGTAATGGTCAGTCCAATATATAATTATACATAATGTCTCTGTTAGGTATAAATTATATATATACTCCAGTACACTTCTCTCCCATCCACCGCCCCCCCTCTCTCCACACCCAAGACACTTCCCTCCCTCTCTCCACACCCAAGCCACTTCCCTCCCTCTCTCCCCACTCAAGCCACCTCCCTCTCCTACCCATTTTCTCCCCTCCCCACTTCTCTCCCCCCCCCACCACCATCTCCCTCCCTCCCCACTACGAAAAATGACTGGAGGAACCCGACAAATTTCCCTCATTCCTTTTCCTCCCCCCCTCCTTTTCTTCCCCCACCCTCTTTTTCTTCCCGTCCTATCCCTCCATCCTTCCGCTACTGAGCCAGGCGTTTTTATCAATTTTCTGGATGACTGTTTACGTAAAGACGCTGCTGATAACATTAACCGTTCATCAAAACACACACACACAAGATAAAGTATACACACAATTATTACCAATACCAAGAATAATATAACACTACTGTACCATCAATAATATTCCTAGGATGTATCGTCAAAAATGGTCACAAACTTTGGAAGATAACTACTTGATGACGAGAACAAAAGGAGTATTGATCTATGACCCAACACGTCCGGTATTAGTGAAGTCCAGTGTCTTAAAAATATAACCCTGAGTTAAAAAAAAAATCTTTACTGGAGTTGTGAGAATACGTTAAGATAATTAAACTAATAACGACCTAGACGCGGTGTGGTGAGGTGACGACAGTACATGGCTCGGGTTACCAAACGAGTCCACAGGGGACGAAACACCGCAGCAGTGAGTACACAGGTTACTTGTGGGGGGCTCAGTACCTGTACCTCTGTGTGTGTGTGTGTGTGTGTGTGTGTGTGTGTGTGTGTGAGAGAGAGAGAGAGAGAGATATACCTCGCGTGTTGATATTCATGTTATGGTGTCATCAGAGGCAATAATAATCCACAACGTTCTAAGGTCACACACTTCATCCATTACTCAGAAAATGTTAAGGTGACCATCAGTGTCCCTAGTGGCTGGTAAACTCCTTAATTAAGGTTTAATTATGAAGGTGAATTCTAACTCCTAATGCTTACCGTCAATCATACTGATGATTTAATAATATAGACACAGGTACGCTTACAGCTATACAGGTACAGGTAGATACAGGTACAGGTAGATACAGGTAGAGGTACTGGTGCATATACAGATAAAATACCCCAGTTCATGTATACATCTACAAGTACAGTACAGACGCAAAACAAACAAAAAAGCAAAGAGAGCTGAGTGTATCTTGCAGAGGTACAGATGGTAGAGGGGGGGGGGTGGGGTAGGGGAGGTTACAGGTACAGCTAAAACACACACAGAATAATTGAGCGGCGTAGTGTTACATAAGCTAGATCTAACCCCCCTCCCCCTCCTCCACCACAAGACCCCTCCTCCTCCTCCGTATCTTCCTCCTACATCACTCCTCCCACACCACTCCTCCCTCCCCTCCCGCACCTCGCTCCCTGGCCTCACGGGGAAATCCCATCCTACAACAGCCAAGACGTAAGGGGAGGCAGGACCCAAGGCTCACTCCCCCACGAAGTAACAGTTTACCCTCAACACAATGGGAGGATTAAGGATAAAGCCATGTGACCCCCAACGACCCAGAGTGTAAAAATATTGCCGGTGGGGATTTTCTATAAGTACATTCTCTATTTTATCATTTTTGTCTGTAAATTATTCATTTTTTTTATTATTGACGTATTCATTTTTATCTAATAAGTTATTTCATCCATTTTTGTTAGGTTAGGTAAGTTAGGCTAGGTAAGTTAGGTAAGTTAGGCTAGGTAAGTTAGGTAAGTTAGGTTAGGCTAGGTAAGTTAGGCTAGGTAAGTTAGGCTAGGCTAGGTAAGTTAGGTTAGGCTAGGTAAGTTAGGTTAGGTAAGTTAGGTTAGGCTAGGTAAGTTACGTTAGGGAAGTTAGGTTAGGCTAGGTTAGGTTGGGTTAGGTTAGTGGGAGTTCGGGACTACTCATCACGGTTAATGAGATCCAGCAGGTGCGTCGTGAACCTTAGTTATATACCCCCACGTAACGAGGAGATTGTGGCTCAGGTGTAGAGGCCTCCCTCCCAGAAGCTGCTATATCCATCAGTAATCCACCAACTAACGAGTACACCTTGACGTTAGGTTAGCTTAAGCGTACGAGAGGTTGGATATAGGGTAGGTTAGCTTAGGTTAGGTTGCGACAATTCATTATTTTCCCATAATTAATTTCTAGGTTAAAAGGCTAGTAGCAATCCCCCCCCCCCCCTTCTGGACATCCCGGCGTGAATATTCCAAAACATACACAGTAAGATGATCCCCTCTCCCCCACGCTAACTAGAGACGTGAGAATGTATCTAACTGGCAAACTTTAATAACCACATGGAGAGATAGTTACCCAAATGACACCCACAATGCATCGAGACTACAATGTAATTAAATACGTCTTCTAATTTCTAGTTGTAGTGTGTGGGGAGATTCACCTTCGTATACACACCTTTTAGAATTGGGACCCTGGCTGCGGTGCGGGTGGAGGGAAAACTGCCGCAGTGTACCGCAAGAAACAGAAAAAAAAAACATCCACAGTATTCCTCACCTGGAACACAAAACAGAGATGGAAAAGTGTTCAACTTTTGTGTACTAGAGAAAATATAACCCAATATCTTACACCACTACAACACCGGGTCTCCAGTCACGGTAGTTTTGTCCAGTAACGACAACCATGATGAAGTATTTCCTAAAATAAAATCTCAGACATCTTTTTGCATATCCAATTACGAGGAAAAATTCAGCGTACGAACCTTTGAGAATCTGACCCCTGGAGTGGGTGGATCGAATAGCAACACACACACACACACAGTCAACAAAAGATCATTTAACATGTATGCCCGACGACCATGTTGGAAAAAAATTGTATCATTCCCTTTTAAAAATTCCACAATAAACTTAAGAATTATTCAGTCATCAATTTAGTTTCAGTTATAAATACAACAGTAGACCTTGACTTATCATGTTAAAACTAAAAAGACCAGGTCCGAGCTGACTGAGATAACAACTAATTTTTTTAACTAGTTGGTTGTAGTTGTTTAGTTAAGGCAGTGATGACGGTCGAGTGTAGTGCCAGCAACAACACCTGTCAGTGTACCAACGAAAAGCCTCTGGGACCCACTCTCAATATGAGCAGTAATTATCACACTGGATAATGAATACAAACTTTAGTCAGATTCCTCTACACGTTTACTTAAAGAGATCCCCCAACTACCTTGTGACAGCCAGTCCTCTTGTCTCATTACGGTCGGGTTCCCTCATAATGAGAAGCAGCCGTGTGAAGAGGTTAACCCACATTCAGCCTGTGTCATCACCAATCGGGGCCTGGGAGAGACTGAGAGCACCCACGTGAAATAAAACCCCTTGATTCCTCCATTATCTGCGCCAGCCACACTTCCCGCGATCTCATTTATCAGATGGTGTAATTCGTCACCACTTTCACACCCGTCGCGCGGTGAATCAGTTTCTTGTGTGTGTGTGTGATGAGTCAATTATCTCTTGTGAATGAGTTAAATCCTTCACTATATTGAGACAGTCTCTCACAAATCTGTAGTATAATGAGAATCTCTTAACTTATTAATACGTATCAATACATTACACCCAGTACCAATTGAGCCGCGTCAGTGACCTTGGGAGCAACGACCTGTAGTTCTCTCACGACATGTTCTCAGGCGAGACCCCCAACATGCTAGCTTTTTCATCATTCCACTCAGTCACTCACGCCGGCGAACACCCCAACATCATATCACCAAGCCTTTATTTCACGCACTGATGATCTGTCCACCGCGAGGTCTCGCTTATAGTATCTACATCACCAAGCTGCCCCAGTCACAACCTCACCAAACAGGTAATACTTCACGGCTATTGCTCTTAACTCAGTAAAATACAGCCTAAGGTCTCCTCAGCATCACCAATAACACGAAGTCTAATATGTTCCGATAATCACCATGATAATAACCTCTATCTAAAGTTATCTTCACCAAGCAAGCTGAGTACCGACTTCACTGGCTACACTCACTAATTTCACCAGGATTATGACCTCCTAACCATCCTCCTCTACATTAGTTAGCGACTATTGCTGGTAAATAGGAGGATCTGAAAACCTACTAATAGACCGCAATTTACAGTAACTAAACACTATGATTGGGGACCAATTCTAATGAGCACCAAGACTGATGGATCCCAGTCCTGAGGAACACCACTCCAAATGGTTGGATTGGACTGTGTCGAGTTAGGTTAGATTAGCACAGGTTAGGTTGGGTTAGGTCAGGGTTGGTTTATATTAAATTGGGTTAGGTTATTGTTAAGTTCGAGTCAATTAGGTTTGTCATCTAAAAATTGCTGGAAACGAAGCTGACACTACCAAGTCTGGTCTCCTGTCCCCCACAACAAACCCCCGGTCGTGAAGCCAACATAAGAGCCAAACGGCCTCTCCTTGCCCTCCTCACCAGACCTTCAGAGAATATCTTTCCATCACTCATATCAGAGGCTCCACACTCTCCTCTGCTCTCCAAAACTCGATCTAGTTCACCATAATTCGGTAACTGAAACACCTCTTTGATCTGGCTGACTACCTCCTGCCAGACTCCCTTCACTCATGTGTCTCAAACTTCCTGCTGGTGGTTTTCTCATGACCTTTAAGGAAGAAACACAGTGAGAGAGAACTAAAGCTACATCCCTAACACAGTAGACTCCTCATCCTCCACCTCTCGTCACATACACGCAGTAGCTAATGTCCTTAATGTCCAGATAAGATCAAACTGTTAGTCACTTCCTCAGGTTAAATGGATTGATTCTGGACGATGGTGCCAAGCTGGTGTGTCAAGATTCCGGATAATAATCGATAGTGCATCAGGCTGGCTGCTGACACTATCACTGTTACATGACTCTTCTTGATATGCCTAATGCTTGTCCAGTAGTTTTATCTTCTCCCGTGACGATGGCTGACACTGACCCATTTCCAGGTAGTAGTATTTACATAAAATATACAAAAATACACATGTGGTTAATTAATGGATAATCAGATGCTGTTAGAATAATGGCAATACACCATCAACAACACCCAGCTGTTGGGTCGTGTTGAATAGTATTAGTTATTTCGTTGGAATTTATTATATTGTTTATTTATTTCTTCATTTACTTATTTCTGCAAGACATCAGATCTGAGAAGGCGTCACTGAGAGCCAAGACGAACTATGTCCACGAGTATGGGAGACATAAACCCCACCTGGGCCGCCGCCTTTATTGTGGGATCTGAAGCCAAAGTGAGCCCTTCGTTTTCCCTCCTGATGTGACATTCAATTTGGTGTCGATAATCCTACCATTGACAACCAGAGCCAGGGAGACACCGACCCCTAGTGCTACAGTGCCCAGTAACAAATGGCTCTCGTGTGAAGAAGGGTGAAAACTATTATGGTGAACTCGTAATTATCCGCCTCTGGGGAAATACTTGAAGGTTGCCAGTTTTCCCCGCCCGTGTACGGTGGTGGCATCAATCACCATAAAAAAAGTAATTTGCATGTACTTAATCAAGAAGACAAACTGGCCGGGCAGGTTAATGCTCTGGGATAAGTTTACCTTTAACAAGAGACAACTGAAGAAGATTCACAACCAGTTCTATACCTGATGTTTTCTTGTTGTTAGTTCTCCAAGATCACAGGACAGACACAAGAGGGTAGGGGACACTTACAGATAATCGATAGGAAAAAAAAATCCTAACGAGAGAACAGTTACAGCGAGCTAAGCCCCGCCTAGTATCGACAACCAACAACTTTCCACCAATCAGCGGCTTTGTTTTCATCTCCGAGCGCAGTGTTGCCAAATCGACTCGGGTACAAATTATGCCGTGTCCTGGGTTATCTAAATCTCTTGAAGGATTATTGACCACTCTCGAGCACGATAACCATCTTTATGGCTGCATCCATACGATAAAATTAAAATAGTTTAAATGGTAAGACCAACAAAACCTTTTTTATATAAAGACAGGTAAATACCGAATGTCACCTGCACCAAATTCATGTAATTACTCATCGATTTCTCCTCCACGTCGATAGGAACACAGCCTCCGGTGATAACTGAATTAACACCGAGAGCTTTCTTGGTGACTAATACAACACACTTTACCTCTCCAGACCTCCTACCAAGATGAGTCACGGGTGAAGCAGGGAAGGATAGGGGTGGGATGGGAAGGGAGAGGGGTTGGTTGAGGAGGGGGGGGGGAGGGAGAGATCTGGTTGAGGTGTGGGAGGTGAAGGGATGGAGGGCTAGTTGTGGGGTGGGAAAGGAGGAATCATCTCAACCCAACAATTACAAGCATCACATACAGTATTCAGTCCCAACATAACAATGCTTCACACGTAACATTATGGCTGTGAGCGCCTTGTAGGAGGACTACATAATCTCCCCCCTCAATCAATTCTTGCAAAAAAACAAAAACAATAAGCCACCAGATATTATATAATTACTAAAGCTATCTTATAAGAAACTATGACCAGGTAAACGGTGCTTCAAGATCCTAGCAGCTGAAGCGCCTCAAACACAAGTCACCACCATCAGCTACGACGTCAACAGCTGAAGGGACGCGGCTGTAACTGTAACATACTCCCACCAACCTATTTTTGACCCTTCCCGCCTCCCTAGAGAGAGAAGATAAGTTGATGAGGAAGTTGAAAGGATGAGGGGGAGGAAGAGGTTAGGGGGAGGAAGAGATGAGGGGGAGGAAGAGGAAGAGATGAGGGAGGAAGAGAGAGGAAGATGGGGGGAGGAAGAGGATAGGAAGAGAGGAGGAGAGAGGATGAGGGAGGAAGAGATGAGGGGAGGAAGAGATGGGGGAGGGAAGAGGAAGAGGTTAGGGGAGGAAAGAGATGAGGGGGGAGGAAGAGGATAGGGGGAGGAAGAGATGAGGTGGGAGGAAGAGGTTAGGGGAGGAAGAGATGAGGGGAGGAAGAGATGAGGAAGGCAAGGAAGCTCACACTACAAAGTCAGTCAGCCACCAGACCTTCAACAGCTATGGTAGAGTTCAGATACAGACACACTAAGTTAACATAAAGTACAGATCAAGGTACAGTAAGTATCATGTGGTGACCGTATCATGAAAATATACGTTCATGACACACACACACACACACACACACACACACACACACAGTCATAAGGGTAAGAACATTCGAATTTCCAGCACAACCTTTAATAAGAACTATCCCATTAACCCCAACAGCTGGGGGCGCGAGAACCATCACGCCGCGCCACTACTGCTCCGGTATTAAACACTACCAATAAAGAAAACCTCAGACCATAAAAAAGACAGCATTATGGTCCTAGGCGACGGGGCAAAAAATAGACAGGAACTCCCCCTGTCGTCCCCCTCACACTATACTGTCGGGGCGCCCCCCTACACGGCCCGGCGCTCTCTACCTTCACCCTTCCTAGTACTGTAGTTTGACGTGATGAGTCTATTCCGTTCTCTCTCTCTCTCTCTCACTGGGAAAGAGAAAAAGAACAGGCAGGGAGAGAAGGGAGAGGCACGGGAGAGGGAATAGACAGACAGACAGACAGTCTCTCTCTCTCTCTCTCTCTCTCTCTCTCTCTCTCTCTCTCTCTCTCTCTCTCTCTCTCTTAGCTATTGTCTAAGGTAACTAAGTGACGGGTGTATAATCCTTGATAATTCTTAACCCCTTGAGTACGATGAATTAATCCTTTGAGAACAGTCATCGTACTGCCATGATTAAGACATCGTTTTCAAGGGCATATCATTGTACTCAAGAAATTGCCATCGTAATGAAGTAGTTAAGTTATCGTACTCATGAGGTTAACTCAGTGTGCGCAAGGGAGTTAAATCACTGTACTCAAGGAGGTTGCCATCGTACTCAAGGGGGTTATCAACGTAGTCCAGTGTTTAATCCAGTGTACTCATGGGTAAAGTTATCGTACTCAACGAGGGTTAATTAAGCCTCCTGGTTATCAAGAGACATAACATCCACCGTCACAAATCCTCGAAAATAGGATGTTTGGGCCACGGACGTTTGGTCTGGGCCAACGGGGTGGTTAAGACCTAACCTAACTCTGTAGGCCCAAACACCCGCTCCCCCAAATCCTCTGACGTCTGAACACCACGCCACCTTTACAGATCGACCCTTCCCGTCTACCTTATATCCCGCACCGTAAACATCGACCTCCCAGCTATTGAAAAACATAAGCGGACATTTCCCTCACACTGCCATTTATATTCTTGTTCCAAACCACCAAAAAGCCTCTACTAGGCGACCAACCGTTCAATACGTACCTGTATATATCAGATTTTTTCGGCGGATTATAGGAGGGGTTGCGACGGCCGGAATCTGGGGGAACTGTAAACGAAGCTCTTAGTGATCAGTGACGCATTGGCTTCCTAATAAGGACTTTATCTTCCCGGTGAATTTTAATGTTACGTACGGTTCCTTGGCGACGAGATGGGAAGTGAGTTTCTTTTACGCTCTTGTTACAAGTAAAACACAGCAGCTGGTTCCATCACAATATAATAGTACCCACGAAAATGGTAGACATTCTATTTATTTCTGTCAACAAAAAGAATATAACCCTGCCAGTTCGTTCCCAGCGTACAGTACATTAATCAGCTCCCCAGGCACAGCGTCTTAAAGAGCAACACACACACACACAGGCCTAAGAGGTGTGCGGACGTTAGGGCGTGTCCGTAGCCCAAACGTCCATTATTCGACCTAAGACACCCCACGTAATTACCTCCAGGACAGACCTACAGTACACTAGTTCGTGACAGTTACTCATACCGTCGTCCAGTATTTATGAAGAATAGCTATATACCGGAGGAATCATTACCCAAATAATTGTACACAGCCCGCACACCATATATCGTGATCCGTGTTTATGAGGGGACCCTGGAGCCTATTATATTACAGTATTATCATTATTACCGCATTATTATTATTATTATTATTATTATTATTCACTTTCTTTCCTCCTCTGTAAAAAAAAATATCTACAGTACACACAGCTCAGGAACCAAACTCACTCAGCCTTCAGCCTCCCACACTCTCTCAGTCTCCAGTCTCCCACACTCTCTCAGCCTCCAGCCTCCCACACTCTCAACCTCCAGCCTCCCACACTCTCTCAACCTCCAGTCTCCCACTCTCTCTCAGCCTCCAGCCTCCAGTCTCCCACACTCTCTCAGCCTCCAGTCTCCAGTCTCCCACACTCTCTCAACCTCCAGTCTCCCGCTCTCTCTCAGCCTCCAGCCTCCAGTCTCCCACACCTCCAGCCTCAGCCTCCAACCTCAGCCTCCCACAGCCTCAGCCTCCCACACTCTCTCAGCCTCCACCAGTCTCTCTCAGCCTCCCACCTCTCTCAGCCTCCAGCCTCCAGCCTCTCTCTCAGCCTCCAGCCTCCCACACTCGCTCCCTCCAGCCACCAATCCTCCTCTCAGCCTCCCTCCCACTCTCCCAGCCTTCAGCCTCCCACCTCCTACACTCTCTCAGCCTCCAACCTCCCACACTCTCTCAGCCTTCAGCCTCCCACACTCTCCAGCCTTCAGCCTCCCCACCTCTCCCAGCCTCCAGCCTCCCACACCTCCCCCAGCCTCTCCAGCCTCCCTCCACTCTCCCAGCCTCCAGCCTCCCACTCTCTCCAAGCCTCCAGCCTCCCACACTCTCTCAGCCTCAGCCTCCAGCTCTTCACTCCCACCTCCCCTCCCAGCCTCCAGCCTCCCACACTCTCTCAGCCTCCAGCCTCCCACAGCCTCAGCACTCTCAGCCTCCAGCCTCCCCCACCTCCAGCCTCAGCCTCCCACACTCTCTCCCAGCCTCCACTCTCTCAGCCACTCCCACTCTCTCAGCCTCCAGCCTCCCACACTCTCCTCCCAGCCTCCCAGCCTCCCACACTCTCTCAGCCTCCAGCCTCCCACACCTCAGCCCAGCCTCCCACTCCCTCAGCCTCCAGCCTCCCCACACTCTCTCAGCCTCCCACTCTCTCAGCCTCCAGCCTCCCACACTCTCTCAGCCTCCAGCCTCCCACCCTCAGCCTCCAGTCTCCCACTCTCTCTCAGCCTCCCCTCTCCCAGCCTCCAGCCTCCCTCTCCTCAGCCCCAGCCTCCCACACTCTCAGCCTCAGCCTCCCCACTCTCTCAGCCTTCAGCCTCCCACACACTCTCAGCCTCCAGCCTCCCACACTCACTCTCAGCCTCTAGCCTCCCACACTCTCTCAGCCTCCAGCCTCCCCCTCCTCTCAGCCTCCAGCCTCCCAGCCTCCTCCCACCTCTCAGCCTCCAGCCTCTCTGCCTCCCACTCCCAGCCTCCAGCCTCCCACACTCTCTCAGCCTCCAGCCTCCTCTTCTCCCAGCTTCCAGCCTCTCACACTCTCTCAACCTCCAGCCTCCCACTCTCTCCCAGCCTCCAGCCTCCCACACTCTCTCAACCTCCAGCCTCCCACACTCTCCCAGCCTCCAGCACTCTCTCAGCCTCCAGCCTCCCACACTCTCTCAACCTCCAGCCTCCCACACTCTCTCAGCCTCCAGCCTCCCACACTCTCCCAGTCTCCCACACTCTCTCGACCACGTCACTTAACATAATTTCCCTTTTCTTTTTGGTCTCTCCTTCTGTTTACTATAAGGAGACACTACACTATATAAGGGTGGTGCATCATCCTCACTTAAGGTGCCTCTACCTGTTCTGTCATAAGGCGGGTGAAATCATTAAGGTAGAAAGGTAATATCAATAAGTTAAACAATTAACGATAATAACTTCAGACGGAATGTGAAGTACTTCTATTGATCCAACTCTTAACAGAATAAATTAATGAGTAAAACATAACGGGATTTATCAAGCTGCTGGTATATTCATGTTTACATTTCTTAGGCATGAATTTATAGCAAAAAATATGTCTAAGTGGATCTGTAAGTGTGAGAGAGAGAATTTGTTAATTGTGATGACATTTCATAAAGTTATATAGACAAACTAATCAGTTCAATAAATGTGGAAAATAAACTCACCAATACGAGACTGACCATGACTACATCACAGGAGGACACCATGCGTACCAAACCAACGTTCAATAAATCAATCTGAGCAAGACTTTATAGTCATTGCAGGACACGCAATACTTCACCATAAGTCTCCCATACTTCCCTACATGGCTGACCTTGAAGCATGACCCTAATGACCCAGTGTAAATATAATGTCATCGGTTGTCACCAGGGCAGTGAGTGTGCGTGTCCAAGCTCAGAGACAAGCACGAAAGTCGACCTGCACAATCCTCTCCCACTGTGCGATAATTATTGAAGCCCTACTGTCACGCACCGTCGTGAAACAAGACATATCTTCAGCCATCAATCATGTGACACGAGGATCATCCACACCAGTATCCAAGGATATAGTAAGGATATAGTGAAACCTCCATATAACGGAATTTCATATCTATATGGTTCGTTAGATGGGGATTTCACATCTAACGAACACTCAATATAACGGACTTTCATATCTATATAGTTCGTTAGATGGATAATTCACATCTCAAAGGTAGTTTTTTTTACATCACCATACACTTCTCATTACACCTGGAGACTGAATGGGGTTTGACTGTGGCATCGAGGGGCACTGAGACAGGTTATACTACTGAGTGAGACCGAGGCATCCACACTGGTCAACAATCTATCACGAGGGAAACATACACGACTAACTGCTCGCCTCATAATTATACCCAGGGCTGCACCCCGTTAGCCTACCTAAAATATATTTCCCTTCTGAATTCTAAAATGAAAACTGCAGCAGTTACGCCAAGTTAGGGAGGGATGTTACGTTCAGCAGTTCCATGGAAATGTCTCAACTTTGGTCGTTTAGGTTGAGGCATGTATTCCCCTCTGATATATCCACGCTGTTAGCTATTCAAAGTAAACACCAACAATGGTACGAGCTGGTCTACTGCCCTCCTAATTGGGTTCAGGCTAAACCAACCATTAGAACTGCACCTCAATCCTAATGGTCAGACTAGGGTACCACCTGTTAGAAGTGGGCCCCAGTTCTAATGGTTTGGTTATGGTAGGTTATACTGGGGCCCACTTGACCTATAATTGGGAGTTAAGAGTTAGTCTGGGTGGTAATGTGGGTACCCTCCCTCCCCTCCCGCACCGTGGATGACATCATACACGCCAGCATCAGGTAACAGTACCACCACACGCTCAACTTTTTTTTAGTTATACGTTTGTTGACTAAGCTGTACCGTTTCTCTTTCATTAATAGAACCTCGCTCGGGGTCCACGGGTAGAGCCACTGTTGAGGGTTTTATGATGTTGAGAAGTTTTGAAGATGATGTTAACTTTTGAGGGGAAACTGAGAGTACAGTTATACCTGGTCAATGTTGCTTCAGTAACATGTTTTAAGGATCTTAATATTAGTTTGTTACAATAGCTATGACTTGGGCTCTGACCCTTATCGGTGATATAAAAATAAAACCAAATAATAATCGGGTATTGGTAGTTTTATAGTATATTTCGTTAAGTGGTAAGAGTTTCCTTAGTGGTGACCTACCACGTCATCCAGTAGCGTGACCTGTACGTATTTCTCACAACTTACACTCGACATGCTCTATTCTATTGCTACCTGTATTCATATTCAATCTAAGGCATCACTTTATGTGTACATACAAGTAAACAAAGAGTTCCAAGCTGTGGCGCCGCCGCTACTGTCACCAAGTGGCGCGCCTTTAAGAAAACTCCAGAAACACAGATTTACGCGTATTACTTAGGTCCACACAAACTGTCATCGATTACTGCTTTAAGAAACAAACAGGAAACTCCTTTAAGGGGTATTTATAAGAACAAACTGTACACGAACACGGTAAATGTAGGCACCGGGTAGAACTGTGCCTCCCCTTTAATAACACCAGAATCCCTCTGCAACATGCACAAACCATTTACACTTTGAGGGATACGGTTGTCCACGGCGCCTAGAAGCAACGACAAACTCGACCGTGACGACAATACACATGGTAGGTCCCCCAGAGGGCGGTTGACGTAGGGATTCATCTACCTTGTGTGACAGCAAGATGATACTTTAACTATTAATAATTGACACACATTTTGCTCATTCAGTGGTCTATGACACTGCATTAATATTAAAATACAGGATACAAACTTTAAGTATTAAAGTCATGCCACTAGTCACTGCCTCTGTTGACAAGTTAAATTATTTTCGCATAATTTAAAAATAAAAAAAATATAGTAATAAACAAGTAAAGGTAAGACAAATGTTTGATACTAAAACAAGTGGCTAAAGTGACTATACCTTTACAGTCAAGGTAAATACTGAACAAGAATAGTTCCTGTAGTGGTGAACAATTCAGTTGTACAGTAGACTCACTACCCGTAAAGAACACAACTTTAAACCGAGGCAGAATTTTTAATTTATTCATTCCAGCTGCAATAGGAAACTGTGGTGTATCAAAACACCTTCCTGCTATACATATGCATCAGCATTAATCATACGTCCTCTCCTGATACACACATCAATTAGTCTAAATATACCTGACAATCGCTACCCTTCACACTCGACCCCTGCCAGCTTGGGAGTCTTGAGTCGCGCGCCTTGTCTACCAAATTTAACCTCTTCAGTTTTCCAAGTTGCTTTTATTCACCGGGTAGTTGAACCATTTGTGGGTGTTTTCTTTTTTCCGTTCATCACTTTACACCACTGATCAGCTTACTAACCATTGAGGAGGTCCATCTGTTCTCTGTTGCTGTCTTGCGACCTTCAAATCCAGTGTCATCAGGAGATTAACTCAAGCACTCTGTTATTCCATCCTCAATCAGTTCTTCTAGCGACATGTCTTCCCCGTTAGGTACTTCTTCAGTTTCTTTTACAGTATCTCATATTTATAGGTTTAAAACTGTTTAATTAACGTCAGGTTTAACGTTGGCGGAGGCTATAAAAGCTAGCTGAGTGCACTGATAAGGCCGGCCTGGCACTACCCTTATTACCCACGTGCCAAGTTTAGTTCCCGCATCAATTAGTTATCTTTGTTCTCTGACGTGTGCTAGCTGTAGGGCAGCATATATAGATAAAACAAAAAGACATTTGATAATTCGCATCCATGAGCAGTTGGGCCGTTCCGTCCTAACAGGCCAGTTAATCACACAACCACCACATTCAGCTATCCGTAACTGTGAGATGGACCTCCTCATTATGGAAGCCTTGCATCAGTATAAAGTAAAGCCATCCATTTGTGATATGGCTTCCTGTGAAATGTTGTGTTTTTCACACTAAGACTCGTCTAAATTAAGGTAATACCCCTGTATATTTTAGTTTTTTGTTTTTCTGATTTTAGTTTCTACGTAGGTCTCTCGTCATTTTTATCGGTATTAAATTATAATGCTCTTTTTTTTTAAATTTGCAGAAGGTAAATTTTGGTATAATGTTACGTTTTTATTCTATATCACCTGTATTTTTTTTTACTTTTTAAAACTTTTTGTTTTCTAGGCTCTGATGTTGGAAAATTATTTTCCGAAACGTTAGTGATTAAAGAAACCCAACTTAGTCAAGAGGTGTGTGTTTTCCCTGGTTCTCCTCTTCGTTTTATATATATATATATATATATATATATATATATCCCCAAACCACTAGAGTGTAGAGAAGTCCATCTTTAAACATTGGTTTCATAAAGAGCTTTCTGTTTGTAAGCCCGTTAGGGACAGTGTAGATACAGTACATTGTGAACCAGGCTTTTGGTACACAAGAAGGCAGCGTGGCCGGCACTGCATTGGACCACCTTCACTTCTCCAACTGATAGTTGGGTACCAATTTACGACTGGGTAGACTAGGGGTGCCAGAGACTGAACCAGCATCTTTAAGGGGAGACAAGCACCCTATCTAACCAATTTCAGTATTTAAGTTCAAATCTACTTAGTTCAGGAGACCGATCTTCATCCTTCTCTTTGGTTTCCTCATAATTCACCTCTGCTTTAAAGACCTGCCAATATTTGTCGGGTCATTGAGCAACGCTGCGTAGTTTACAACCTCGAATTTTAAAGTTGAATTCCAGTACAATGAATTAGCAACATCTCTGGCACCGTGATGGTTTAAGTTTCTTCAAGAAATAAGAGTCACCTGTTTGAAATGTGAAAATTAATTCATTCCAAAGATTGCCAAACTATGACTCTGGGTTGTACACACGGACCCATGTACTAAAGTGTTCAATTTCATGTATTCACAAAGTGCATGACCAACACACACACACACCTGTGTCGAATGAGGAGCTAAAAGTATTGTGTGTGGCTGAAGGGCCACTCATTCATCGTACGGTAGGTTGAGAACTGACAGGTCACAGTACCCATTTATGTTATCTAGCAACTCAAGTTTCATTTTCGATCGTAGAAGGATTGGGTTAGCAACACTGGTGTGTACACGGTTGAGTTTTTTCTCGACCTTTGTAAAATGCACCTGAAGAGTCTAGGAGTTCACCATCACTTCCCACTTTATTTATCACCCATCCACCTGTTTCTTTATATATGCACCAAAGAAAAACATTACAACACAGCTCTAGAACTTGGATTTTATCTTAAAAACTGTAACGTATCGGTAGAACGACAAAACCTTGAAACTGCTTCACTGAATTACAAACCGTAACCCCCCCCCCCCTCAACACACGCGAACATACAGCAGTGTTTGTGGAGACAATCTCTACAGTTTAATGGTATTACTCATGGCGGGGGATGGAGAGCCCAGCATCATTCTCAATTACATCCACTACAACGAAACATTTTAACCTTACTGTAACTTTATTTTAATTGTTAAAATTCGCTACCATAAACGATTCACATTACACAATCGGTTTCAGTACAGTATACTGAACACGTAAAGCAAATTTTCATCACTGAGGTGTATACAACATTATAATGTGTGGGCTCTGTTGATACTGAACATCAAAACACGACATCTCGTACTTTAAATCCAGGTGTGAAACGGCACATCATTATATAAACAATATTTAAATGGAATAAGATAATGATTATGGGTTTTATTGGTTTCATGTTAATATGAATTAAATCAGAGAGCAAATCGTTAACAATATAAAGCCAAACCAACTAAATTACCCACTGTTACTTCTCAAACAAACGAGAAGAAATCAATACACTACATCTGACACTTGGCTCTTGTTTGGTGGTTCTATAAACTTACTTATATTCTTCTGGATACTTGTTCTAAGATTAACCTCCCCTGTGTAGACCTTTTTAACAGTGTGGGATGACTTAAACTACATAAACACATCAATATATTTTGCTCCATATCTCCTGGTTTCTATGGTAACTGATAACTACCACAATGCAGCTTCAAACCTCACCTGTTAATTCCTTGATGTATCCGTCAACAAAGAAGCTTGGGTCAGTCCACTCTCCTGGTGATGATGTAGAGTCCTGTCCACTATCTATTTCCTCTATTTGTCTATAATTTTAAATAACTCAAGTCACAATTAGCTTAAATCTTTATATAATTCACAAATGTCTGTAGTCTAAGTTACCAGTAAAGCGTATATGAACACAAACATTGGGAGCCACACTACCAACACCTTCCCTCCACAAGCTCTGTCTTAACACTGAAGCAGCTGATCTGGTCGTGGTGAGAGCAGTGTTGCCGGACCAATATTCCTCTACTCTCTAAATTCTCTCTACCTAAACACAATTATCTTCTTATTCATTTTGTTTTTATTAATTTGTATTAATTAATTATGCGTAAATAATAATAATTAAACAATTCTCTCCAAAATATCATTGATTGTATTTTGCTGATTTTTTTTTTAATGTCACATACAGTTGCCAGGTGATCATCTCGTGACACCAAATACTAGTCTAGAAGTGATTGGCAGTCCGATTTATTCATGTAGGACCATTATTTGACTTCATTGCGGCTACATTTGGGTAATTAGTCGGACCCGTTTAGATGCGCTGATCGGATCTTTTCTGGTTCAGCAACATTATCCTCACTGCATAACAATGCAGTCATTTAAGTGATCGCCACATTAATCTTTAAAGCACTGCTTAGACATTTTTTTACTCCTGTATGCATATTGAATACTTACAGTATATGTAATTATGTACAGTATATGTGTATATGCAATCGACCAATCTTTAATAAAACTTAACAGGACCGAATAAATTAAATTCTATCTTTCACTTAATTTTGACAAAGTAGTGCTGTACAGTATGTATGTACTGTATTACGTATGATAAAATCTTTTAATTTTTTTCCCTATTCCCACCCTACATCTAACAGCCCTGGCTCCCCAATCAAAACCCTGGCTATGTTCATGACCCTACAGGATGGTCCTAAAGTTTTTGACTGTGGTGAAGCTTTAAGATTTTGTGAAGTTACGGGAATTTATCGGTGTTGTCATAATTATAGAGTAATGACCACTTATATCTCATGTTGTTCCTTTTCTTTATTAATATATATTACTTGATAAAAAAAATTAATCCTAATTTCAAAATTAATACCCATTACCAATTCATCTTCGAGGTTACCAACCAAATGGGCCCCAACCTACTCTCAGCCAATTAAAATTGGAACCCAATAGGATTGGACCTCAATCCTAAAGGTTACCTTAAGGCAAGTTAGGATATGGGCCCATTTGACAAGCTACCATCTTGTACTCTGGCTTTGCCACCTTCTGCCACTAAAGTAGTTCCTGTGAAGCAAAATTAATCACTATTGCCTATGTGATCTCCATTTCCTTTCCATGATCTGAATTTGTGCAATTAATAAGAACATAAGAATGGAGGAAACTGCAGCGGGCCTATTGGCCCATACTGGGCAGTCCCATTTGCACCCAACCCCTATTGCTCATATAAGCATCCAACTTATGTTTGAAGCTATCCAGCATATTCGAGTTAATGATGATATTTGGTAACTTGTTCCACTCATCTATTTCCAAACCAATGTTTACCTATTTTGCGCCTAAATCTAAATTTTTCTAATTTAAAACCATTATTACGAGTTCGCTTGTGGTTGGATAGTTTGAGTACCTTTGTAATGTCCCCTTTGTTTAGCCCTGATTTCCATTTATACACCTGTATCATATCACCCCTCACTATACGTCTCTCGAGGGAGTGAAAATTAAGATGCTTTACCTGTCTGTACTCAAGATTCCTAATGCCCGGGATTAGTCTTGTCATTCTCGTCTGAATTCTTTTTTGGGATTCTATATCCATTCTGTAATACGGTGACCAGAATTGAACTGCGTAATCCAAGTGAGGTCTCACAAGTGCAAGATATAGTTTTAGGATGACCTCTCTTGTAACTTAGATTCAAGTTGATGGATAGGAGTATCACAATTATCTTAGGACTCAACAACACCTAATGTGACCCAAATAAACACAGGGCTTAAATGCAAAACAGGTACAAAAATTATCTTTATTGGAATAAATCTAATTTTGTATAACAAAAACATGAACATTTAATCCTAAACTTAGTAAATATAGTTTTATTGAATCTTATCTTAGTATTCTTGTTATGTCCATTCAAATTAGTTTACAACAGTTTAGGAAAAACATGCAGAACATAACCTTTACTCAAGGACATAATTATGTTCAACCCTCAATGCCAAGGTTAGGTCAGACAAGTTGGTATCATTCATAAATTGACCTTATTACCCTGGGATTAGGGTTAGTTCTTCCCCCCCTTAACAAGGAATATAATTATCATGTCAAGTATAAAAGGAAATTACTCCATATATTTGGGGAAAAAAATATGATTAAAAAGACTGAAAGCTAAACAAATGATCTTGGGAGTGTTATTCAAAATTGTCAGGTTCTTTTTTTCATAATCAAACATCTCGTTTTAAATGTACATACCACAAAAAAATATTCCAAAGCAATGTTAAGCCTTTTTCTCAGCATAAGTGACAACTCCTCGTTGGATCATGTCCGGAATTTCTACAGCCAGCCATGGACCCAACTGTTGAAAAATAAGGACAAGTTAAAACAAAAAACATAAAATCAGTATCAATGAAAAGGTAGAATTTTATATACCCTGTACGTATATGTATTTTATAAATTGCCTGCTGCTACAACTGAAGACTTCTGGTAGAAGAACAGTTACAAGAGTCAAATTGATAAGGATGCATGATAGTGAGCAGCCATGAGGAAGACATGCAAAGAAATTGGTAAGAGTTCCTTACTTATTCCTTTTAGGAAACGATTTGCTGCATGAACCATATAACCTGTATTACCCAGACAAATTTTCAAAATGGTTGGAGAACAACTTCTACTTCAATTAATGCTGTAGTTCTCACGAAAATTAATAAAGATAGAGTAGATCCCCAGTTAACCGGTAGATTCAACTAACCGACACCAAAATGAAATAATAAAAATCAGCTAGAACCATGGGATGAGCTGCCATATTTATTGCTAAGATAAACAATAAAATCAATACATCAGCATATCATAAAATACATTAGCACATATTTTATATATAAAAAAAATAGCTCCTACACTCAAACCATCATCTGGGTGATGCGAACCAGTCGTGCAAGGCTGACTCACAGACGTGTGGCTGCCGCACCGGTTGTGTGTATGCCATGGTGTCACATCATGAGGGAGCACAGCAATGCAGTTATAGCCATGTAACTCACTGCCTCAACACATTCACTTCCCATATACGCACTGATGCTCTTAAATTTTATTATTTTATACTTTATATTATATTTTTTTTATTTCTAAGCCACATTTGAGTATTGTAATGATTTTTCCATAACTTTTATAGTTTCAATACAAGTAACAATATACGAGGCGGCTGGGCTGGCAAGTTGGCGACATAGTTATAGCCCACTGCCTCCAGACACGTTCACTTTTCACACAGTAAGCGTTAAAGAAGTCGGTTTTTCTGAGGCACGAATTTGGGAGGTCATCCTGTAGCACTGTGCATTGTAGGATTTATTGGGGGATCCTAAGAGTGAGTTTCAATTAACCAGAAAAACTTTTTATCCAGCACCTCTCAATGCCCGTAGGTGCCAGATAACTGGGATTCTATTGTATTTACACTTGGACATATGAAAAACAAATGGCTGCCCCCCCCAAGTGAATTATTCTTTCTTATTGATCATGTGTGCTACCTTTCATATCAAGTAGTACCTTTGTCCTGGAGAAGTTAATACAGTTACACATAGCAGTCATACACCAGAACAAAACAGAACACATGTTATCAAAATCTTGTGTTAATTCATTAAAACATCTGAAGAAGTCAGAATTAGGCTTTTACACCTAATTGTCATAAAAATTTAATCAGTGACAAGGGCAAGTCTCAATCTAAATAAATTAGAACTTGTGAGGAACATACAGTCATTCAGAAGTACTATTTGTGGAATCTTCTTAACCCTAAATCAGAAGCTAAGGATTCCCCATCCCATCCCTCCCCTCAGGTGCAAGACACATAAAACTTCCACAGACAATGACTGCTGTCCCTACAGCTAACTTCTACTGATGATGGCCACTGTTTAAGGGTAAAGCAAACTCAGTATTCAAATCATGTTGGTGTTCAAAAATGATTCCAAAACATTTATACCATTGTACATCTCTACACAATACATTACTGTATCTAATTCCTAATGCTGTACTGTCATCATCTATCAATAATATTTGTAATCAAAGTCAATTTAAGAGCAAGATCATTTAGGTACTTCCTCACTAAATATGATGGGTCTAATAGCCAGAACAAATTCCTTGCCAATTACATAATTCACAATAAAGGACGACTTACACCAAGTGCCATGGCGTGTGCAATACCAAATTTTGGAACATTTCGCGCCCAAAGTGGTTTGAAATGATCTGTAAGGCAAATGCGGCCACCACGATACATCTTAGCAGTCTTTCCATCCAGTTCAGGCAGTGCAATTTCAGGAGCTGTAGTTGGGTATGTTACTGGTATCTGTAAGTGTATAAAATATAAGTGCACGATAACACACATTAAATATGGTTACTCTAGAAGTGACAAATTCAGCTTACTTAACTGCACTTCTTCAAAAAAAGATGATTTTTTTTCTTCACAGTACTGTACTAAATACAGTACATTACAAGCAAAAGAAGCCCTAAATATTGTACTGTAGTAGATCTTACCCAAATTCTCCATTTACGTCTTAATTACCATAGTTTAATCATTCTTAAGCCGATATAATCTAATTCAAATTTCATGACAACAATCCATTTACATAAAACAATTTTACAGTATACTGTAATCAAATATGTAGCTGAACATAAGTTGTTTATAATACAGGTACACGTATTTGTTTGTCAATAATTTTTTAAGTAAAACTTAAAATTAGTCAGAAATTGATTTATTTAACATGTCATTTCATACATACTCATCCAAAATATTCTTCAGTTATCACTTAAAATCTCATTATCATCTCAATGCAGAAATAAAACTTACATCAAATTCGACGTCAAACTCATACTTCAGTAAATCGTGTATGAACCAACACTTTCCAAACCATCTTGACCCTTCTTTATTGCTCTCTAATCTAAACCAATCATTATCAGCATCCTTGTTGTTCTGGACATACTGTAATAATAAAAACAACATAAATAATCAAATAGACTATTATCTGAAAGGTTACACACTAAAAGATCAAATAGCAGGTGTACGTACAATCAACAAAAAACCTTTCTGCACCTTTAGAGTGTATACAATGACACAACAGACCAAGAACTCTAAGTTACAGATTTTATACGTATTCCTGTTAATTTCTCTGTAATAACTATATAGTATACATGATATACAGAATACATCCTATTGGTTACACAATTCTACATTGTCTTCCCCAAGATTTTAGCCTGAGGTGTGCTATGCTTTCTATCTAGAAATCTTTGACATTCCATAAATACAGTATGAACAAAGACTGAACTTTACATTTCACTTCATAGAATTTGGATATGACAAAGTAAATATAAAAATCTCAATAACCTCAAAAGTGCCTGTATATAACATCTAAAAAAGAAGGTTACAGACAGTTAAAAAACCATATACAGATATACAGTGATATCTCCATTAGCCGGAACAATTGGTGCAGAGCAGTGGCGTGTCGTGAGAAAAATGCTAGGGTAAGCAAATGGCGCTTTCTTACTTGTAAAGTCACGAGATCTAAAAGAATTCTTTAGTAGATCACATACAGACTGTATGTGATCTACTAAAGAATTCTTTTAGATCTCGTGACTTTACAAGTAAGAAAGCGTCATTTGCTTACCCTAGCATTTTCTCACGACACGCCACTGGTGCAGAGCACTTCCGGGAATGAGAGATTTCTGGGTACTGGTAACAAGACGACTCTCTCAAAGCCGAAAAAAATCCCTCATCCATGGAATTTTCCAGGTAGCGGAAAAAATTTCCCAAAAATTCCAAAAATTACCCATTACATCATCTCTCGAACCTGGTAAAATATCCCTTATCCCCGGAATTTTCCAGAAATTTCCGGGTACCGGAAATTTTTTCTCGGAATTTCCAGAAAATGTGCCTGATTTTCATCTCTCAAACCAAGAAAAAACTCCCCCTGTACTGCCCACATCATTGTCATTCCTAAAAACCCCCTTTAATTCATATTACGCTACATAACATTCAAACCTACCGCGATGGTAGAATCTCAGAGAACGGGAAACATTGATAAAGGATAACTCACCTACTCAATGTTACTGAATCATGTGTTGTATTGTACCCAGGTATGGTTATATTATGTTAATTGTATGTATTCATAGCATTAAGGAGAACTCAGGGTATCTATAAGATGATTGGGAAAGTCCAGTTGATCCGAACTAGTGTACTTTAGGACTAAGTGTAGATCATGGTTTGAAGGTCATACTATTTACGTCTGTGGACATTTAGCGAACATAGCTTCCGCAGATATATGAAAATACATGAGAACAATGATCTGGAAAAAGGATAAAGGTATCAGAACTATGTGAAGTGTTGGAAGTGATCTAGACACTATGCTTCAAAAAGAATATCTTGTATACCCACGCCATGAAAATACGATGCTAGGCTTTGTTTGGGTTGGCACCTAGGCCGCCTCGGGTGTGCCGCGTTGACATTATAACCCAATGAATTTCCCCAGGAACTAGCAAACCAGACCCTTACCTTAGTGTGTAATTTAGGATTAAGATATGTATTTATAAAGCATGAGGTCACAATAGATAGGAAAATGGAGATGTGGGAACCATAAGAATCCAAAGTGAAAATTGAAGATTGGAAACTGTAGGCCTAAACAGAGAGAAGTGTGGGAGTCGGGACATCACCCTCAGTGATGCCTCGACTTCTCCCAACACAGGTCAGTGTCCTTCATCATGCTTTATTCAGCCCTAAAAAGACTTATCTAGCAGTTTTTACATCTTAAAACCTTGCCTGATGTCATAAAGTGAAGTCAGAGTGTACTAATGTGTGGTGACGAAAGCCCCTCTGGCAGTATTCTTAGTGATGCCTGACTTCTCCCAACACAGGACAACGCGTTCTGAGTGCCTACCGGGCGTCAGCCATGACCACACTGTGAAGGCCACACCACAGTGATCATGCACTTCCACTGTGAACCTTTGGATTCCCAGCACACCACCCCAAATGAGTAGAACAAATAAGGAAACGCCTGAGAAACTCCGCGGTCGTCACTTGGAGCGACCTATAATACCAGGCGTAGAAATAGTACTGGTATGTCTCTTGGTGTAACCCTCGTCTCTACCCACCGAGGGCAGTGTGCGAACGAGGTGCCTGATATGTATACCTAGAAATTACAAGGGGTCCCATACTTGCAGGTGTGGAGTGTAACAGGTGTGTTGAGATGGTGCTACTATGTATGATAACCTACGGTGCTATATTCCATACAGGTGGAGCAGTCTGACGTGTTAAGGGGTAGTGTAAGAAGGAATGACCGAAATAAGGTCATGGATTGTTATGCAATAAGTATGTGGATGACACGCAATTAATGTAAGACGTCTGGTGCCGAGCAGGGTAACCAACATCTTCGTTGTTCTTCTGAGGAAGGCCAACTCACTTGTATGTTTTTTTGACCAGTATGTTTTATAAGGAATAAATTAATTAAGACATGTTATGGTTTCACCCTTCTTTCCCCTTATCGATCTGGTCAATGAAAAACCTAACTCAATGCCTAGTCCACTCTGCCTGCTACCTAACGAGCTACATACTGCCCAGAGGGGGTCTGGTGGCAGCAACCCTTAGAAATTAAGATTAGAGTTAAGTATTTCCCCTTAGAGTTAGTGACCCCAGATCTGGCAGTATACCCCATCCCCAGAATTTTCAAGGCATCGGGAAAATTTTATCTTAATTTTCCGGAAAATTCCGGCTTTGGAATCGATTTTCCGAGAAAATTTAAATTCCAGCTATCGGAGAGTTCCGGGCTTGAGGGATTCAGGCTAATGGAGGTATTACTGTATAGTATAGTACTGTGCTGTAGTAGTATCAGTTGTGTTGCTTCCTCTTGCTGAGTCATGGTGCCCTGCTGAAGTTAGTTTGTCAACTTTTCATACTAGTTAAAATTAGGTTGAAAACCCTATCACCATGTTTCTAAGAATAAGATACGTAGCTACAACAGAAACCAATAATATAATATCTTGGCCGTAGTCATGGAAGAACTTAGCAGCTGAGAAAGGAATATGAATAATTACCAATATTAATTCATTTATCCTCACATTATTTTTGTATGGCATAAAAAAATATGAAGTTTATTGAATTCTGGACTTCTAACAGTTTTGTTCAGATTCTTCTTCAATTTTTATATGGAAGATTTATTAACTTACTCTAGTATTGGCAGACTTTACTTGTTCTGTCTCTTAAAGTTGAGCATAAGTATTACAGTATACTGTACAAAGGGGCCAAAAAGTCGTGCAATAAATTCCTTAACTGACAGTTGAGGTTTGTTATAACACTTTTGGGCTCCTCAGTTAGCATGAACTGTGAGAAAATTTGTTTAATATACTGTATCATACTTTGATAAGTGCTTGGTACTCTTCTTTGAGGCGTGCTACCCAGGCCTCCTTGTCACGAGGCCCTGCCTTTGTCCGTAACAAAGGAATGGAACTTAAAGATTTGCGGGTTGCATCATCCACCATCCTGACAAGAACGAGCCTGAAATTCATAAATTGCAACATACACTATAATGATAAATTTTTGCCTGGAAATTAAGTTTCCCCCAAAACATCCATAGTAATACAGTGAGTTCTGCTATAACGCGTGTTTTGACAACGCGAATTGGCTCTAACGCGATTTATGAAAAGAGGAACGATATTTGTATAACGCGAACGCTTGTTTGCTGTAACGCGATTTTTGCTTACTATTTCTCCAATTTTGTGGTATTAACTGTGAATATGGTAAAAAAGAATATCTCCAAGAAGCGTTCTGGTGATCGCATTCCCGGTGATGATCGTAAAAGAAAGGCTATAACCCTTGAAGAGAAGCTCGATGTTATCAACCTCAAAATCACCCTTCTCCCCATCAAGTTATATTCATATTTTTTCAAGGTAAAGTGTTACATTTACTGTATGATTTCATTATTAGATATGAATGTAACATTTATTTAGACTGTGCTATCCTTTGTGTTAGGCTAACTACTAATTTTTTTTCGATTTCGAGTAGTAATCTGCACCTAACCCTATTTTCTCCATAAGCCCTGTTATTTCTATTACGCGAATTTCTGTAACACGATGTTTTACAAGAACACAAATATCGCGCTATAGCAGAACTGACTGTATAAGGCATGCAAATGAACAGCAAGGTTTATGTAATAGACTTTCTTTATTGAGAAATTTAATTATTTTGTTGGCAAGACAGACTTGTACTACAATACAGTAGAACCACATTTACTTAAAACCTTAAAATAACAAAAAAGTTGCTGAATATTCAATTAAAAACACTGACAATAAAATATTCCACATTAAATATGAAAAATAACTATTGATACTGCTAGCTCATGAAAGGAGACAACAATATACACACATGAGCCCATGGTCAGTAATGTACTGTCCCCTACTTCCCACTGTGCCTGCCAGCAGACCCCATCTATACCATCACCTCATACCTCACTGCTGCTGCCACAAAAAACAGGATAAGTAAAGTGACTGTACTGTTAATATTACAATACACCATCCAAGCTTTCAGTAACTAGTTGCACCATGGTGTCATCTATTTACTGTGTTGTGTTGTGGTGTCCTGTACTGTACATATCCAGAATATAAACGAGTCTTACTTCTCTACAGTATTTAAAAGTAATGCTATTATTACATTTACAGTACTCTCATTCATACAATATCTGCATACATACTGTATACACATTTACCATTGATAAGACAAAGTATTAACAATACAGTACTTATTTCCAGTGTGTGATTGTACACCTGATAGCCACATGCTGCCACCACCACTCATGTCTGAATGAATTGTCATTTGTAATACAGTATCTAAATCTGTGAGTTCGTATACAAATTCTGTACAGTACCGGACAGTGGTTGAAGATTTTTTAAGCTGCAGTTTAAGTTTTAGAGCTAAAAGCATATGTTTAAGTATGCAATTGGTACATGAACTAATGGGTTATTCATATATGTCAACAGAAATTCAGCAAACAGTTTATGTTTTCTATGAACAGAAGATTTATATGTGTCCGAAGTCACCTCAAAGATGAGTGACTTTGGACAAGTGTAAATTCAATGGCCGTACCTGTTAGAGCCTGGCCGGATAGTCTGGGGGTAGCTTCAGACATCAATGAACTCAGAAAAAATTTGGCAAAAATCTGCAGCAGCAAAATTGTGTACTGTATAGGTCACAAAGGGAAGAGGCTTAGTTAGTTTGGTTAACACTTAAAGTGGTGGCCCAGGTTAACCAGCTGCCAAATTAAAAATTTCTATAGAAGAAATATACTGTATTTGTTTCCTCAAAAATATCCAAAATTTAGTTTTCCTTATTTCACTCATCAACAAAGACACCCCATGTCCACCCTAGGATGCCATGTTTATGTTACAACTGTTCACGTGAGCAACAACATGTTTATAGACATTAACACCTTCATTTCATTATTACTGTACTAAGAAACAACAACTTTAGACAATTTCTACATAGCAGATAATAAATTTTTTGTTAAAAATATCCCCCAATTGACTTTTTTTTTAAATATTAATTTGATGATACACAGAAATGCTTCTCAGCGTCCTTTTGGTAGTCAAGAATTTCCAACAAATATTACATATTGAATGATTTATCGTGTAGATGAGATGAAACAAGAAGACCTACCTAATCTACTTATCCTGGGATGGAAGCAGGGTACTGTATCAATATATAATTTTAAGTTGCGTTAGCTTAGGTTAGATAGATTAGATTGTGTCAAGTTTAATTGGTAATGGTGGAGAAGAGGGTTAATAGTAGAAAATACTTATGAAATTACACCAAAATTTTAGATGTTAAATTTTGTATGATACTAAACAAGAAAATGGAAATAATAATCTACAAAACCTGACCTAACCAACTTTACCCAACCAAACCTATCTCACATTACTTTTCTTCCTAACCAGGGGGGACCATCCCTCGTACCCCCTGGAATATTAAGCAGAAAGAACTTACTTTTATATCAGGTATAATTGAAGCACTAGTCCAAAACTAGTTCAAAAAATATATGTGCAAAAAAGTTAAAAACATATGGGATTTGTGCAAGACAAAACAAAACAGGAAAGTGAAACCAATAAAATTAAAAGCAAAAGAAAACCAAGACAATATGGTAATAAAACCCCCGATGAGAGCCTCCGTCGTTACTTGTAAATGTTAACAAAGGCCGGAATCACAAATTTATAGCTTATGAGCAGACGCAAGCATGGGGTACCACAGGAGAAATATCGACGGAATATTTACGGTAAAAAAATTATTTCTTCTTCTACAAAGCACGTAAAGACATGAGATTGCTGACATTTGATCAGTTTTTCGCCGTGTTTTACCCCATATTTTCCCTAATCTTTCGTGTCCTGCACACTACAGGTGATCTATGATCAAAGATAGAGAAAATAAATAAAATTAAAGAAATACCCCGCTAAGTTATCATATCGTTTCTATTACTGTCATTCAAACAAAACCTGTGGAAAACATGAACGAATTATAAAAGAAATTCCTGCTGCTAACAGTCTCTACCGTTAGTTAGGTAGGTTGGGTTTTGGTTTATATGACATCATTGAGAAGTGTTCCAGCTTAACATTTGGTTGGTAGCCAAGAACCGTTTGACAACAATTCAAGCAAACACTTTACAGTATTAACAAGCATGAGGGAAATAACAAAATACCAAGTACAATTCCACCACCTACATTGGGTTATTTTCTTGAGGTAAGTAACAAATTTTCTTCTATTCAGATTTTTCGTTAGGCGGCTGGGTAACCCAGACCCTTGTCCTTAAATATTACTCAGGAAATTTAGTTTAATTTTAACTACATTGTGTCAGTCCTTATATTCTTTGTTCTAACCCTAAATTTTACCTTCTTGTTCACTATGTCCAAAAAGCATCCCTCTCACCTCCCTACATGCATTTAACTGCCAATATACCTTTTTCCCATGTTACAAATAACATTAGTTTTGAATTTTAACCAATAAGTTCACAAAAATAGTAAATTTATACGTCACCTCATTCATTTCCCCACTAAAAAGACCTACCAGCTGTCACACGAGAGGTTGGAGGAGAGGATCAGTGTGTTACGTCATGTATAGAGAGACTGGAGACAGGCTTTCTCTCTCCACACCTGAAGGTAAAGCTAAACAATTATCACCAACCAGACTATGAAACCTGTTAATTTGTCAGGAAAATTGTCTTAAATAAACGAAATTTATTTTAAGCTAACCAAAGCTATATTGAGATAGTTATGGGAAATTAAGCTACTGTCTTTTGAGAGAAATACGTACAAGGGGTCTCTTAGTTATATACTGGCAAGATATATACAATATATTATAGAAACGTACAAATACAGAAAATAGACTGAAAATATAATATATTCCTAAACACATTCAATAAATTTGTATCATAATATTTTTTCAAGATTAAATTTGTTCTCAGTTCTTTAGATACCGTATTTATTATCTTTCAGAGACACAATCTGTATGAAATAAAAATTAACTCGATTATAATTCATCAAACTTTCATATGTCTGTATTTACCTGTTTTGAATAAGCTGAAATGTCAAGTCTTAGCGAAGAGGATAAAATAAGATAAAAGTACACTTAAGTTAATAATTATATCTAACAACCATAAAAAAGTAAAAGTTCTCCCATGTAAAAGTTCCATTTTCTTTTATCGCCAGAGAGAAAATGGACCTAAATAAACAGTTTCATGTATAAGGTTAAACTTTTATATAACACGATGGATTGTGATAATGTGATAGATTGATAGATACAGAAAAAAACAGAAACACAGAAAACAAGTACAGAAGGGTGATAACAGACTGTCTGGAAGGCTTAAACGTACTGTACCTTGTAAAAGTTTTTCTGTGGACTGTTTTGGGGAATAATATAGTTGTTGAAAATAGCGATGCTTACATGGTCAATTTATAGTTGAGGACATATTTAGATATATGTTTTTTTTGTGCTTAATAATAATTTCAGACAGAAAAAAGACGATTTTCTTCTATGACACTTTTGGAGCATTTTACCCATAACCGTGAACTGAAAATCAGAAAACTACTAGAAAAGGTATCACTGCATTTATTGCCACCAACCGAATCTCGGGAATTTTGTCTTATCAAACAATATTTTAGACAATTCTAAGACACCTTTCTTATATGACGTTTCAATCGCAAACGACCTGAAACCGAGATATTTAATATGCAAGGTTCGGGGGCTTGACCCCCCGGTTAGGAAGTTAGGTAAGGTTAGATAGGTTCGATTGGTGCTGTCAATCACGTATTACTAATTAAGTTATCCTAACTAACCAAACCTACGGCCTACCAAACCTTACCTAACTTCCTAACCGCACAGATAAACCTTTGCATAGTAACTTTTAAACCTTCCAAACACAGTGTGTTTTCACCCTTCAGTACTTGTCTTCGTTGCTTGTTACGATACATAATTTTTTCTATACCTATCACATCATCACAATACATCGTGATATATAAAGCTTTAATGATGGAACAGTACTACAGGACTTGCTGGCCGAGGTTATGAGCACCAACGTGTATTAAGGTGCAAAGGCAATAATGTGGCGATCTGCACTATCTCTCTCAGCTGGGTAAACCTTTTAGACATGGAGACCACCAAGAATCTGATTCCCAAAGACTCAATTTCAATTTCATTTTCAATTGTTTATTCCTTGATAGAGGAAGCGGGATCCTAGTGCTGTCACTAGGTACCCCTGTACAATGACACCAGAAGCATCTGGCAAGTGTGACAAGTATACACAGTATAAATATTATAAAGGGGCTTACTAAAGCCTAAGGAAGGAAGGATATTCCTTTAACACATAATCAATACTATTTACAAAATATCTGGCCAGTATGGGGAGGATCATCGTGTCTCCGTCAGGGGGTCGTGGAGTGGTGGTCCAGCAGGCGTTGTGTGGGGACATCTTAGGAGGTAGTGGATAAGGGTGCGGCTGTCGGGTCTTCTGCATAATGCACAAGAGCGTTGCTCAGGGGATGCGGGGATACCAATCTCCCAAGCAAAGTCATTCCCAATGATGATACGGGCAGCAATCACGTCCCCTTTCCGCGACCCTTTCCCGTAGACGTACGAGAGGTCCCCAAAGGCTCGTATGTTAATTCTTCCTCCACCTGGAGATAAGTGAACACATCTATGTAGTCACGGTGGATCATAAAGTTAATTGTAATTCCACATTGGCCTCTGTGTAAGTTGGGAATTATGAACCTTTGAGAGTCGAAGCCCAGATCTTGAGTCTGAAGTACTTTGGACTGCAGTTCAGTTAAGTTCCACCTTTTTCGGGTACCGCAGTACCGGCACCTCAGCTCGAGCAAGATGCCCGAGGCTGGCCACGAGGCCCTGAGAACGGAACACTGCCGAGCTGCCCACAAATCATCGGAATCGGACAGGTTGTGCCATCAGTCCCGTGCTCAACGGTTATATAACGATCGCACCGCCAGCGCCGTCACCGCACTCCCATACGGCCTCAGGCTGCCCAGGACGCGCCTCTAGCCATCGTTCACTCCTGACCGTAAGTTTTCGAGACGGTCACCAACACGGGCTTGAAAGTATATCGCATCCTGGGTTGATAATTCGCGCTATATTCCATATTTTGAGATTTAGGAAATTATGTAACTGACTGTAGGGGCAAGTGTGTATGGTCATGAAGGAGGAAGCCAGAGCAGTGAGGGCGAGTGGGAAGGGGACGAGGGGTGGCGAACATGCGGTCCCTCGCCAGCACGTGTTCATGAATTAAGAAGAGACACGAGCAGGGACCCCGTTACTCTGGACCCCGTCGTCATTTTATGACATTTTCTCCATCATATTTCAGCCATACATCACCAACTTATCTCCCAGCGATGTGGTGCAAGAAATGGTGATGTTCGTTCGTGGGATGTTAGTGGTGTGTGTGTGTGCGTGTGTGTGTGTTTGTGTGAATGTATGTGTGCGGGGGTTGGGTGAGGGGGGAGGACAGCTGCGTACCCAAGACGTGGCACGCGCGTCTCCCCCCCCCAACCTCCCTCCCCTCCCGCCTGTAGATAAGGGCGACTGGCGGCTATAAACCCTTTATTAGTTCATTACCCATAAACAGGCGAGAATTAATGGCCTTTGTGCGAGATAAGAATGAAGGCTGTCACATCTTCGTCCAATGAATATAAATATTACCAAAAATTTTCTTTGGCACAGTAAGATCAATACACTTTATTTCACCGCCCCAAGTTCAATGGCACCTGTCACTGTACCTAGTCCAGGCCTAGAGGGTAGATCCACGTATACCACAGCTTCAGCTCGTTTATACCTGCACAGTAGCACACAGGAGTAAACAGCTGGGACACATGATACTGGTTCTGGCAGGAGATGAAAATTGGGTTGGAGGAGGAGGGAGGTAAGTGGCCTCCAAGGGGCGGACGACGACCTCGACAGCTGTGTTGGGAAGGTCGCCTAACAGACCACAACCCGGAGTCTCTGAAGTTCTTACCATAAATCTCCCTCGTCAGGAAAAATGTGAAAACTTATTGAACCTTAAGCTTAGACACAGCCATAACAGCGTCAACATTACACAGAGAAGCTGGACACACGCCTTACATCTCGAGTTAGACGAACGATTGAGAACTGTCGACCGTGAGGCTCAGGGTGACAAGGGGGACAAGATGACAGGTCCGGGAGGTGAGGGGAAGGGGACGGTGAACCTGGCCAGATTTGTTAGAGGGAAGCTGGGAAGAATGTCGGAAAAGAAAACGAGACGAGAGTGGCAGATAGAGATAGATAGATAGATAGATAGATATATAGATAGATGTTTTCTCACTTAAAAAAAATCGCCATGTAAAATCACACAAACAATGACAAACAGTTTGGTTAATTGCACCCGGGACTGAATAATATAAAAAATGTAATGGTTGACTGAGCAGAAAAGACAACCAGACAGGAGATAATACAAGGGATAACTGATAGACAAGTAGAGAATGACAATGAGTTTCTAAAGAATAAGAATAATGGTATTTTTGGTGTGAAAAAACCCCCCATAAGAACGACTTACCTTCTATCACGTCAGTTGCTGATATAAGTATTGTAATATGAAATGATGGGATGGAAGCACCAGCCAGTCAGTAACGTGTGGGGTGGCAGTACTCAGCTTATAGAAAACCATTTCGGGTTACACCTTCAAGTGACTAGCAAATTGGTGCCTCTCTCTCTCTCTCTCTCTCTCTCTCTCTCTCTCTCTCTCTCTCTGCCTTAACTGGTATGGTATTATGACAGCAACTTCCGTTTCAACACATATGTAAATTCCAACACTCACCCCAGAATAATTTACTACACATTTTTACCTTAACAAAAATATTTCACCGTTCATCACAATTATCCTGTCTTATATTTTTCATCATTTTATATAATGAATTGCTTTGAATAATGCGGGCATTTTATTCTAGTAGATAACAAGTAAATAAATATATATCTCAAGACTGTAGGGAGCTGTAAGGTTCTATAGTACACAGTCGTTGCTAAACCTAACCACCAGCCCAGCTTACTTCACCTAATGATTAAACTTCCCTAACGCTACCTGGCGATTAGGTTAGGTTAGGTTAGGTTAGGTTAGGTTAAAGTGGGTTAGTTTAGCGCTAGGATGGTTCATCTTAAGGTGCTGTAAGATTAGGAGGAGCTATCTTCACGCGAACCCAAAAATATTTTCAAGCAATCTTCTCGCTGTTACTTATATAATACTCCACCCAGCGGTGTATACTATCCAGGGAAAAACTGAAATACACATTACTTAATTACTTTTGTACTTGATTACTTATTTTATCCACTTAATGACTGTCTTAGTGGTTATATTTTGTTCAATATCATATTGTTTATATTGGTCAGGGAAGGTGAGAGTTGTGCTGCCAGACAGACACACCCGTTGTGCCCAGACCAAGGCGTTAATGATAGGTTACCTGCTATTAATACCTACTAATTGCGCATAGACAACACAGGCTGTCGCAATTTGTCTTAACGATGGACCAGTCAAGCGAGGGAACGTTTGATACACAACTGACCAAATGTATTCCCTCAATATAACCTACAATTATCACCGAATGTGTGTGTGTATGTGTGTGTGATACCTACAGTGAAAGTAGCGGCTGAACGAACTAAACTGTGCGTCATGATACCCAGCCATTACCTGAGGGAGTGTAAGGGAAGCAGCTGTTAAGAATGACCGACCAATATCCACTGTGTTAATTTATGACAGGACGTAAACTTGCAGGTAAGAAATTCAGTCTTATCTAAATTACATATCAAATAAATATTCGGATTAATTCAACGTTTGTGTTTGTTTCTACTGCATTTTGAGAGTATAATAGATCAGGTTTTTGTTCACAGAATGAAATTAATTATAATATAACAGAAAAGTCAGGTATCATTTTGCTTCTCATAATGAATTACACCTGTAGGTAAAACACACATGTCTTTCGTTAAGTGAGGCACTTTTCAGAAAACTACTATAACTGAGCAGAGTATCAGTAAACCGAGTTGAAATTTGGACGAATATTCGGCCATCTGAAACAGGGTTACATACAGCACGTGGATGTGTAGTCGGGCACTCGCTTCAACAAATATCTTTATGGAGGAGTCGGATGAATTTCAAGTCGTTCATGTTGGAAACAAATCTAACGAGGTACGAGGGTTCATATGGAGGAACATTAGCAATATTAAGAGTCGGGTTATCCTTAATTATTATCTCGCGTATGGATTATGGGATTCAGTTTTGGTCACAGTACTATAGAAAGTACAGTATATCGATTCCCTAGAAGCCTTCCCATGAGGATGACAAGACTAACTCCGGACATTAGGAACCTTAAATATAGAGACATTAAGAATCTGAATTTGCATTTTTTTTTGAGAGAGAGAGACGTAGTGTGAGGGTTGATGTCATCAGTGTTTAATAGAAGACGGGGTTGAATAAAAGTGATATAACAAAGGTACTTAAACTCTCAAACCAGGAGCAAACATGTAGCAATGCTTTTAAATGAGATAATTTTAGATTTAGGCACAATATAGATAAACATTGATTTGGGAATAGTGTAGTGAATGAATGGAACACATTACCGATTATCATCATTAACTCGAACTCTCCGGGGAGCTTTAGTTATAGTTTGGAGAGATTTACTTTATGGGTGATAAGAGTTGGACGTAAACAATGTGGCCAAGCATGGGACAGTAGGCTTACTTTAACTTCCTTTATTCTTGTGCTGTGTCATTCTGAACTCGTGGATTGATAGATGCGTACTCGAGAAACAATCCGCACATAGCATTCCGCATATTTTACCAGGTTATACGAAGCAGATAATGGTTGCATATAAACACTGAGAGGTACACGACTGTGATGCAGCTCACACGACCAACAGCATAAAGCGAGTTGGAGAAAAAAGGGCGGGAGGTACACAAAGCCCGCCAGACTGTGTTGTGGTCCTGAGTGGCGCCAATATTGCGCGGGAAATTGTAAATGTTTCCGTTTCTCTGCGGTAATGCGGGGAATACAGGCAACAGCAGACATTGATGTAATATTGATGACAAATAACCAATATGAGAAGTTAGTACAAGAGATATTACACCCAAGAGATAACTTAATAACATAAAAACATCCGAGCAACATGGCAGAGCATAATGGCGGCTTGCATACTCGGTCCCCACTAAACTATTTTTACCATACACCAACACCTAGTGACGGGGTGCCGGGTACACTGACAGTGACGTGTGCTAACCCTCACCACCAGCACTCGCAGATAAAATCACCCTCGTATCACTTCACCAACTTATAACAACATTTACAAGTGTGTTAATAAGAAAAATTGATAAATTAAAAGATAACAAACAACTTATGAGGGTCGGGAGGAAAGCAATTCATAATTAGGAAGTTGTGTGTAGACGAAGCCAGAGATGAGTGAAGAGGTTGAAAAGTTGTGGGCACGTGCTGTGGGCGGGGCACGTGCAGCCTTGCAAGGCATGGGTATAGAGAGGCGAGCACGGGCTGGCTGGAGCACGGGCTGGTTAAACCATCTCTAGCGCAACTGCTTCCTGCAATTAGCAGTTTCGTGGTAGCTTCCTCGACAGTTCCACGACTTTCGAGTCTATACCTGGAAGAAGCGGTGGCAGGAATGAATGAATGAGAGAGAGAGAGAGAGAGAGAGAGAGAGAGAGAGAGAGCCTATGGCACCACCAACAACTCGCCCCTTACATGTGTGGGTAATGTGTTCCTGACCCTAACATCCGGCCTCCCCCCCCCCTGGCCCTCAGACCTCTACGTTTACCTTCATTTCCTTAAAATAATAAAGTTCTCAGCGCAATTTTGACGCCATTTCAAGCAATATCTTTAGGCTGTACTGTAGATGGAGGGAGGGAGGCCAGATGGGTTCTCACATATCCAGTTCAAAGACACACACACACACACTATTTCCCTCTTATGTAACCTCCCCACCCACACACTATGTAACCTCCCCACCCACACACTATGTAACCTCCTACACATTTCCGTTCTGTTCTTAATTCCTCGTAATCACCCTCCCATCTCCACCCCCTCCCTCCCACCGCGTCCTTCTGCTCTCTTCCTGCCAGGTGTCCACGCCCTTCCTCCTGTTCTCCCTCCTCCTTATCCTCCTCCTCTTCCTCTTTTCGCTTCCTTCCGCCGCTGTGGGCCAGCCCGTCCGCTAAGGATTCTCTCCAACTTCCGCACTCGTTTCGATTCCTTGACAACGGCTTCGAGTGTTCAATATTCCTCAACACGATGAGCAAGTCGATTTGGGGGATTCCCTCTCTCTAATATCGTTATGGATTGTGTTTCATAATTACCTGAAGAGAAACTACCGATGACTTATATGATAATTAATGAATATGTTGCAGGGTGTTGAGTTCAAGCAGGCGTCGGGAGGGAGGTAGTGAGGGCTGCTTGGTAGGGGGGGGCGAGGGGGTGAGAGCCGTTGTTTACCAGGTGCTATGCAGTGGTGAGGGTCGTTCCCCTTGCCACCTACCCCTGTCACGTCATCCTGTCATCTTCTCCTGTCACATCCCCGTGTCACCTTCCCTTGTCACCTCTTTGTCATTTTTCACCTTCCTCTGTTACGTCACCTTTCCTACTCCTGTCACGCCACCTTGTCATCTGTCACGTATTGTACCATGGTCATGTCATGTATTCCCTGGTTGGAGTCATCTTCCCTTTCCCCTTCTTCCTAGGTCCTTTTACCTTCTACTAGCTCCTCCTCCCCTTTCTTAGTCCCTAGCCCTTCTTCCCCCCTCCTAGCACCTTTCCCCTCCCCTAGTTCCCCTCCGCCGGCACTACTCAGCCACCATTCCCCTCCCGTAACACCTCTTGACTTCCCCTCACCCCACCCCACCTCACCTTCTCTCCCTCACTTTATAAACATACGGATACAATATCTCTCCTGGTCTGCTGTGGGATAGTTCCTGCTGACGAAGGAGAGGGAGGTGGTGGGTGGAGGGAATCGGTGCTGGCAGGATGTTGACAGTACAGCCAAGGCTCTCGTCAGCTGCCCCAACAGAGGTTTTATGCCACAAAGTCATATAATGTAAAACACACTCCTGTTCCCTGGAGAATTCGAATCCACATGACGTCGACTGTACAGTTATGGTAAAAATGTAAACAAACAAATCTTAAAGAGTTCGGACCAAAACCTCTTGAACAGAACAATGACGTCATGTACTGCTGATTGTCCGTGTGATTCGTATTCAGTTGATTATCACTTACTACAGTGATGATATAGTGTAACAACTGGTCACCAGAATAAGTTTTACAGCAGTTAACACGTGATCCAAGACAGTACGATCGTAACTATTTAATTTGATCACTGAGAAAGATATCCTAACCTCTTTAGTACAGTGATTTAACTTCTCGAGTACAATGCTAACATAGTCCCTTGAGTACAATGACTTATTCCACTGAGTAATACGACTTTGTACTCAGCCATCGTACTCAATGGGTAAAGAAGTGCGGCGGCCACACTGTAGCGAACATCATTTGTGGTAATTTTATGTAGCGGACGTGATTACAGTAATCCCTAACTATGGGTACGTCAGAATACAACATGGTGGTATAAAATAAAGGCAGGTACAATATTGCTCTTACTACACCTGTACAATAACCAACCGAACTAAACGGGTTGGATTAGGTTAGGTTAGGTTAGCGTTACCGTTCGAGTGTTTAATTATCAGACGAAATAAGTTGGAGTAACTAATCTTCAGGTGAGATCAGTCATTAGTAACGAGGAATATTTAACGAACGAAACTTTTATGTATTCCGACCAGGAGGAGACTCTATTGACCTGGTGGGTAACGGTTACGGGTCGCCGGTACATTCCTTCGGCGCCGCCTGCCACCCACTCTTTTGTTTTTCTTGTGCAGGGCGAGGTAAGGGGGGGAGGGTGTGCCTGCTGCCCCGCCCTCTACCGCCATGTGGAGGATGCCCCTGTTTCCCTCCCTCTTCTCTCCCTCATATATGTGTGTGTGTGTGTGTGTGTGTGTGTGTGTGTGTGTGTGAATCCGGGCGTCTGTGTGTCTGTAGTTACTCAATTTACATATACTGTGTACCTGTGTAGAATAATATCTACATAACAATTTACTCGCCTGACGACATGTGTAGGATGTATGTGCAGACTGGGTACATATACGAGCGTACACGTGAACGTTAGGATGATCAGCTGTCGACAGGGAAACACGTGCCACCCCGAAGGTTTAAAGGGCTCTTACCTGACACCCCACCACACCACCCCCCTTCCCACCTAACCCCTACCTCTTTCCCATCGTCTCCTCCCTCTCTCCCCCACCACACCACCCCCCCTTCCCACCTAACCCCTACCTCTTTCCCATCGTCTCCTCCTCTCCCCCCTTCTCCCCTCCCTTCAACCCTTCCTCCTCTCCCCTACCCAATCTTTCCGACTCCTTCTTCCCCCCCCCCTTCCTATCTTTCCCCTATCCTTCTCTCCTTACCCCCCTCGGCCCCCCCCCCCCACGGAAGAACACATGTGGTACAGCACGTGGCTAACATGTGTGTGGACCAACACGTGTATAAACATCTGTCCTGAGTCACAGTTATCAGTATATCTATGACACCCCTAGTCATTACCGTCCCTACCTGTCTGTCTGTCTGTCTGTCTGTCTGCTATTATTCAATTGGCCTGTATTGGTATAATAATAATAATAATAATAATAATAATAATAATAATAATAATAATAATAATAATAATAATAATAATAATAATAATAATAATAATAATAATAGCACCTCGACCAGCAGATGTCACTACACACACACACACACACACACACACACACACACACATTAGAACAAACCCAACGTTAAATACCAATAATTAACCCTTTAAATCCCCCGAAATCCCGGATTTACCTACAAATGATCCACCGTATCCTGACAGCGGACACAGAAAGCTCATGTGTTTACAGTACTGATGTCCTTCCTAATACAAAGTCCTTCACAGGTATGTAGTGTTAGGTTAGGTTAGGTTTGGTTAGGTTTGGTTAGGTTAGGTTTGGTTTGGTTAGGTTTGGTTAGGTTAGGTTAGGTTTGGCCAGGTTAGGTTAGGTTAGGTTAGGTTTGGTTTGGTTAGGTTTGGTTAGGTTAGGTTAGGTTTGGCCAGGTTAGGTTAGGTTAGGTGAACCAATGATTATAATGCCACTTCAACTGATCTAACCTAACCTAACCTCAGAGACTATGAGAAAATTTAGTTGAAATGGTGAAATTTAATCTAATAGAGACTTGTAATGCCGGTGTATTGTACCACCGAGAAATTGTTCATTGAAATACTGTCCACTGAGAAAGAGTAAAAAAAATGAGAGAAATCCAATTCACAGAAAATGGGTACAACTCTGGTTAAAGAAAATGAGAAAGGGGAAAGACACCTAAATGAGATGTAAATTTATAGAATAATATACGTAAAAGAATAAACTAAATGACAGACAGAGTAACAAATGGTGAGAGAGAGAGAGCATCTGACGTTGGAAGGCAGTAAAGTGGACGCCGTCACTCAGACACACGAAGACGCACCGGAACTTTGCCAAGTGATTCCTTTAACAAGTATTTCAGTTAGAGCGGAGGTGTGTGGGTCGCCGTCGCCTCCTGTTGTATGTAAGTAATTTTATGGCGACGTAACTTCTGCCATTATTACCTTAGTCAATATTAATCACCTGAAGATTAGCCTCCCAGCTTATTTCTCCTTATGAATAAACATCCTAACCTAACCTAACCTCACCTGTAACCTAACCTAGTTAAATAATAATATATCAAACAATTGCTACGTTATGCCTGTACTCAATATACCATAATCTCATCACTGATTCCAGGTTTCCTTATTCCATTTTTTAATCATGTTTTGCATAATACCTTCTCCCCGTCTCCACCTTCCTTACCTCTAGTACCGTTCACACACACTTGGTGATACATTGCTCCCATTCATACAAGAGGAACTGAACTGTACATATTTATTAACCAGACTAATAATACGATCCGGACCGAGGAAATATATATCATCACAGAAAACGGCATTATCAAACCATCAACTTGTCAATCTTTCTTTTAATTTTTATTTCCTGGTGATTCATTTTTTTTTAAGAAACTTTAAAAAAATATATAAACGGGAAAATATATGATTACCTGTTGATTAAGTACCCCATCTACCTGGGTGAACTAAGCCTGGGTAACTAATCATCAAGTGGTCTGAATAAAAAACAATATTTTAACAACATATGAATAAACAGACAATTAAATTATGCGTATAACCTGTTTGTGATCATAAATATATAAAACTAATACAACTTTTTGCTATAACATGTGAACATTCTCACACTACTTGACTATACTCCACTCTGGTTCTCAAATGTTACTCATACTGCCAACCAACCAATCCCCCTCCCCTCCCTCTCACCCCTGTCCCCCTGAGAACGTAATATATATTTGGTCTCATGTCGCTTCCCACCATCACCCACCAATGCCACCAAGGAGCAACAAGTCCGCTCTGAAAAACCCAAAATATTCTCCGTACCTTTCTGTCAGCAGGTAACTTGGAATGAGAACCTTTCGTATACCGCCAAGTAACAGTTATGTAGATTTATCAACAAGTAATAAGTTTTAACATAGATACTCCTTCCTGTGTGACGGAGGATGTGTAGAAATAGGTCCTAACATAGGTTCCTAGGATACTGGTGTTGAGAGAGAATGTGTAGGTATGTGTAGTAGCACAGTCACTACCTACTACGTGAGGGAAGAACTGTTAACGTAGGTCGTAGGAAGTGCTGCCGTCCTGGGGTGAGGAAGGATGTGTAGGAGGACGCAGTGATGGTGTAGGTGTGGGCAGGCAAGCGTGGTGCCGGCGCCTCTGCTCACCCCCGTCCTCACCTGCTCGACCACAACACCTGCCGCATCGAGCTGCTTACACTAACTCCCTAAGTCATCCCCTACCAACGAAATAATATAAATTTTTACTGCATTTAAATTTTTTTTTTTTTTTGCTTTTTTATTTTATAATAGTGTACCCTTAAATACATGTTGATATTACGTTTAAAACCTAAAATTCTTCCATGTGTTTAGGACAATCTATATTTTATTGGTTGTAGGACAAAATCCTACCTTATATAAGTATAGCGTGACACAATAGGACATTAGAATTAATTTGAAAGAGAACCAATAGGACTTTATAAACGTATCTCAAATTGATGGTAGGATTTTCTCCAATGGGTCAATAGTCTGGCAAATACTGTATTATCTCTGGTGGCATTTTGTTTATTGGGGGTTCTGTCCAGTGTAAGACTACGAAGTGGGAGAGTGTCCAGTGGGATTTGGTCCAGGGCGGTAACAGTAAGGTGGGATCTAGTCCAGTGCACCGAGCGTGACAATGCCCGACGGCGTCCGCATGCAACACCACCACCACCGGTCACTCCCTCCGCCCCTGACCAGGTCGAGCGAGGAACACAGTGATCAAACACAACGTCCGGTTTTCCCAGAAAGCAGCGGCGCCTTAGTGCATGAATAAATGTTGGTGCTTTTGTGACGTCTAGTATAACTGGAATATAATAGCGAGGCGTATACTGTATGTGTATATGTGTGGGTCAGGGAAGGGAGTGCGGGGAGGTGCTGGACCCACCCCCCCCCCCTCTCTCCCGTATAACTATCAACAATGAATGTGGTTGAAGGAGGTGGTGCGGTGAGGCGAGGTTGACCAACAAACTGGGCTCCGCCTCGACCGTTTTGGAAATAAAAACTTTCCTATTCTGTCAGTCATTCAGAGTCTACCTGAATGACTGTCTTGTCTTTCTGTTCGCCTTCTCTCTGCCAGTGTACTTCTTATCCTCCAGAAACCTATTGATATAGAATGTGGTGAGAACGAGGAATAACTTATATAGGTTTCTCAGTCATAGTGGACCAAACAGACACACTAACACCGCTTCTCTATAATAAAATACTTCTACTTAGACTAACTGCCCCCAAATCTCTCCGTGTTTTCATTTATTTTTATTTTGTTTTCAGAACTGATGTTTTATTTCACCTGAATAGAGAAAAATAATTATTAAACGTTTAACTACATCAAACAAGTCTCCTGTTGTCTGAGTTCAGTGACTCTGGTAGTTAAAACTCTTAAACACATTACTACGACAACATTATCCCCCCCGAGTCCCTGACTATCTTTCTAAAGTCTAAACCATTATTAGTTGTTATCAAGTGAACAAATAAACCTCATAAAACTTAAAACATTCCAGGGCAATGAAAAATACAACAATAATAATAGATCTCTTAATGTAATTATATGCACTGGGGTGTTTAATTATCAGGGGAAATATATTACGCGGGGGGCTAATCTTCACATGATCCAAAAGAGACTAAAACAAAATAAATTACAAATGAGAATAAAGAAATTGAACTGATGAAAAGTACAATCAAGTCGAGACTAAATATTGCACCTAAACACGACCCCCCCAACCCCCCAGAGTTTATACTGTATATTGAAATGGTATTTGTCATTCTAATTCAGTATCAATTATATACTGTATACAACTTTTTAAATGTCTATGACTGGATTTAAATGACTGATTCACTGTACTGGCTTTAAATAACTTATTCACCATCAGAGTTCAGAATATAAGAACACTGGAATGAAGAAAACTGTAGCGGGTCATCACTCATTTATCTATCTAACAGTGACTCTAACCTATACTTGAAGCTTCCCAGGGAGAGAGTACATAAGAACATAAGAAAATAAGGAGTCAGCAATAGGCCGGTTGGCCTGTGCATGGCAGCTCCTGTCGAGAGTTACTACCACTCTCTATCATCCATGAATCTATCTAGCCTCCTTTTAAGACTTTCCAGCGTTCCAGCACTTACTACAAAGTTGCTAAGCTTGTTCCACTCGTCCACCACCCTATTTGTGAACCAGTTCCTTCCTATCTCCCTCCTAAACCTAAACTTATCCAACTTAAATCCGTTGCTCCGAGTCCTATCCTGCTCGGATATCATAAGAACTTTATCTATATCCCCTTTATTGATTCCTTTCACCCACTTAAATACTTCTATCATATCTCCCCGCACTCTTCGTCTTTCTAGGGAATGCAAGTTTAGTTTCTTTAACCTATCTTGATATGGTAGGTTTCTAAGTCCCGGAATCATTTTCGTCATTCTTCGCTGCACCGACTCCAGTGAATTGATATCCATTCTATAATAAGGGCACCAGAACTGAACCGCATAATCGAGGTGCGGCCTGACAAGCGCAAGATATAGTTGCAATAAGACCTCTGCACTCGTATTACTTACACTTCTAGATATAAAACCTAATACTCTGTTTGCCTTATTTCGAACATTAACGCACTGTTTTCTAGGCCGTAGGTCCGGGCTTACACGTACCCCTAAGTCTCTTTCACAAGTCGACTTCTCTAGGTTGATGTTGTTAAGGCTGTATACATTATAAGTATTTGTTCTTCCAATATTAAGTACGCTGCACTTGCTGGTGTTGAATTTCATTTGCCATTTTTCAGACCACCCCTGCAGTTTATTTAGATTCTCCTGTAATGCATTTGCATCCTGCCCTGAATTAATCTGTCGTCCTATTTTGGTGTCATCCGCAAACTTGCTTATGTCACTGCTGATCCCAGTATCTAGATCGGTTATGTAGATTATGAACAAGAGTGGGCCTAGTACTGACCCCTGGGGAACCCCACTGGTTACACAGCCCCACTCAGATTTAACACCATCTACGCTGACCCTCTGCGTTCTATCGGTGAGCCATGATTTTATCCAATTTAAAACTTCCCCTCGATACCATGAGCCTTAACTTTTCTCAGAAGTCTCTGGTGCGGTACTCTGTCAAACGCTTTACTAAAGTCTAAGTAAATAACATCGTAATTTTCGTCATTATCTACTACCTCGAAGACTTTCCTAAAAAACGTCAGCAGATTTGTTAGACAAGATTTTCCCCAGTTAATGATGGTGTTCGGTAACTTGATCCACTCATCCACAACTCTATATCCAAATCAATATTTACCAAAATCCCACCTGAATATAAATTTGTCTAATATGAAATCATTGCTCTTGATCTAATAAATAAATTCCTTTATTTATGTTCATCTTCCACTTATACAGCTGCATTATATCGCCCCTCACTCTACGTCTCTCAAGAGAATACAAAGGCCCCTAATGCGTGAGGTTAACTTTGTCATACCTAGTGTGTATTGCGGTATAAGAATCTTACACCGTAATACACTGTAAGAGCCTGGGTACTGCTGGAGACTATAACATATGGAAGTAGTTACTATAAGGCGTCGTCTACTGCCCCCCGTACTGCCAGACATGCCCAAAACACACCACGTTGGTCACGGCACCTCGTGTTCACCTCCCGTGAGCCTGACGACATCCTCTCCCTCTCTCTCACCTCTTGATAACATGTCCACCACCAGGTACCACACCTTATACATGACCTCATCGTGGTCTATCTCTCAAAACATCTCAAAAGTCCAATATTTTCTGAGCCAGTGACGAAGATAATATTATATTAGTGATGTACGGAAGCTATAAATACCAGCGGGGTAAAACTGGGAGGTGGTAAGGCACCGTAGGAGCAGCTGCGAGCAGATAGGTGGATAAACTTCACATTCATGCCACAGTGTGTCACGTGCCTTCCCCCCCGCACGTGCCCAGCTGTTCTTTCCCGCCAACACCCAGCCAATCACGGCCGGTCCTCATCTTCCCGCCAAATCTTAGCCAATGGCGGAATGTCTTTGGTTGGGCCAGATGTTGCTGGGATTTGCGTGTACTGTACAGTAAGGGGAAAGGTATATGCCTCCCGCCACGTGAATCAAGGTGTATTCGGGAGCCGTTTTCTCGTCTATATGCCGAATTTCCTAAGATACATTAAACATGGTATTCTATACCTTATATCCTTCATCAACAAAGCCGCTTATAAGGAACAAGAACTAACGGGTTGGTAAATTTGGCGCCAACCTCCGTGGGTCCGTCTTTTGTGATATTTTCCCAGGTCTCTCTGTAGTTTAAAAGGACTTACAAACACTTTAAATCCTTAACCATTCGGGGCCCAACAATAGGTATGGGTACTATCCTCATCTCAGTACGGCCCTTTCCTCGTAAATTAATTATTTTGACATACAGAACAGTTTGTAGACACAAGTGATAGCAAGATACAGAACAAGAAACATTATTACGATTAAGATAAGTTTTAATATATAGAACTATCTCCCTCTACATATCCATCTCTCTTTCGACTTATGTGTTCAGTTTAAGAAGGTGGACTTGGTAGGTTTTGCGAGTCAGTAAGTGACTGACTAAAACACGGACTGACTGGACTGACATATACAGTAAACACATAATACAAGTGCCATACCGTGAAGAGGCAGCACAGAGTTACCAGGGAAGCGTAGGATGAGCTGAGGATAGCAAGGGAGGCGAAGACAAACCCCAAGGGATTCTATCAAATGTATCAAACTAAAACACGAGAAAAGATTGGACCAATACAGTCAGATACCGGCGAGCTACCTGATAACGACGGAGAAATGAGCAATAATCTGAATAACTATTTCTCAACAGTTTTCACCACCGAAAATTTAAACATGATACCCGAGGCACCGACTCGATTCAGAGATAGTGAAGAAAACAAATTTAGTGAGATAGTAGTGACTAGTAACGATGTTAGTAAGCAAATAGACAAACTAAAGCCTAATAAGTCACCTGGTCCCGATGAGATATTTGCCAGAGTATTAAAGGAATGTAAGGAAGAGCTTAGTATGCCCTTAGCAAAGTTGTTTAACATGTCCTTAAAAACAAGTGTAGTACCAAAATCCTGGAGGATAGCGAATGTAATACCGATTTTCAAGAAGGGGGATAGATCACTATCCTCTAACTACCGTCCAATCAGTCTAACATCAATTGTAGGCAAATTACTGGAAGCAATCATTTCAAACTCTATTCGAAACCACTTGGAGAAGCACAAATTGATCAATGATTCCCAGCATGGCTTCACAAGCGGGCGTTCATGTCTAACTAATCTATTAACATTCTTTTCGTCAGTTTTCGAATCGGTGGACTAGGGGCACAATTATGATGTGGTATATCTCGACTTTAGCAAGACAGAGTCCCCCACGAAAGACTGATTAGAAAGGTAGAAGCACATGACATTCAAGGTAATATTCTAAAATGGATTAGGGCGTGGTTACATGACAGGAAACAGCGAGTGAGCATTAACGGCACTAAATCCCATTGGAGCAACGTCAGTAGTGGAGTTCCCCAAGGCTCAGTACTTGGACCATTATTATTTATTATACACATAAACGACATAGATATCGGCATAGACAGCAACATAAGTAAATTTGCTGATGACACTAAAATAGGACGTGTTATTAAATCTGACGAGGACTCTGCAAAGCTACAGGAGGATCTAAACAAATTTTTCGAATGATCTGAAAAATGGCAGATGAAATTGAATGTGGGTCAAATGTAAAGTACTCAGTATAGGAGATGTAAACAAGGAAACCAGTTACCAGATGAACAACGATGCCATTGAGAAATCCGACTGCGAGAGAGATTTAGGAGTAATGATAAGTAGGAATCTTAAGCCAAGTAAACAATGTGTTTTTGCTCGTAACAAGGCTAATAAAGTACTTGGGTTCATACAAAGGAGTGTTAGTTACAAGACTAGCGAGGTCATCCTAAAACTGTATCTTGCGCTTGTGAGACCACACCTGGATTACGCAGTGCAGTTCTCATCACCGTATTACAGAATGGATATAGAATCCTTGGAAAGAATCCAGAGGAGAATGACAAGACTAATCCCGGGCATTAGGAACCTTGAGTACAGAGACAGGTTAAAGTCCCGGAATCATTTTCGTCATTTTTCGCTGCACCGACTCTAGTGAATTTATATCCATTCTATAATAAGGGCACCAGAACTGAACCGCATAATCGAGGTGCGGCCTGACTAGCGCAAGATATAGTTGCAATAAGACCTCGGCACTCTTATTACTTACACTTCTAGATATAAAACCCAATACTCTGTTTGCCTTATTTCGAACATTAACGCACTGTTTTCTAGGATAAGTTTAGGTTTAGGAGGAAGATAGGAAGAAACTGGTTCACAAATAGGGTTGTGGACGAGTGGAACAAGCTTAGCAACTTTGTAGTAAGTGCTGGAACTCTGGAAAGTTTCAAAAGGAGGCTAGATAGATTCATGGATGATAGAGTGGTAGTAACTCTCGACAGGAGCTGCCATGCACAGGCCAACCGGCCTATTGCAGACTCCTTATTTTCTTATGTTCTTATGTACAAGTACCCCTAAGTCTCTTTCACAAGTCGACTTCTCTAGGTTGATGTTGTTAAAGCTGTATACATTATAAGTATTTGTTCTTCCAATATTAAGTACGCTGCACTTGCTGGTGTTGAATTTCATTTGCCATTTTTCTGACCACCCCAGCAGTTTATATAGATCCTCCTGTAGTGCATTTGTATCCTGCCCTGAATTAATGTGCCGCCCTATTTTGGTGTCATCCGCAAACTTGCTTATGTCACTGCTGATCCCAGTATCTAGATCGTTTATGTAGATTATGAACAAGAGTGAGCCTAGTACTGACCCCTGGGGAACCCTACTGGTTACACAGCCCCACTCAGATTTAACACCATCTACGCTGACCCTCTGCGTTCTATCGGTGAGCCATGATTTTATCCAATTTAAAACTTTCCCCTCGATACCATGAGCCTTAACTTTTCTCAGAAGCCTCTGATGCGGTACTCTGTCAAATGCTTACTGCTGCCAGGTTTACACTACATAAATTCTTTAGTTGGTCAACAAAGAGCCTACTTGATCTATAACCTGTTGTGGTGTCCTGAGCGAGGTCACGAGGTCAACAAGTGACCCTGCGGTCATGACCCACCATATTGGGTAGCAAATGACCTAGTAACACGATGTCACACCCGGGTCAGGACCTTTAAACCCCAACCATCAGCTGATTAACCAAACAGGTCACCCGGATGGTCACGACCCATGCACCTTTAAACATGACCTATTAAGTGATACACCAGAGAGGTCACCGGGAGAGTGGGCATGGGTGAGGTCAGCTGGTGTGGGGCGTCACATCGTTAACTCCAGCTGTACAGATGATGGCAGTACAAGTAGCTTTTCCCATTAGTGTTACACACACACACACACACACACACACACACAACACGTATAGTGATAGGAAGTCTTGATACAAGAAGACAGTGGTCATCCCAGGTCAAGGAGGACCACCATGACCTGACCCGCCAGTTTATATAGGGTTGAGGGTCAGTGTTCGTACACTTGACCTTCCCTTGAGGCAATGACAACACACACACACACACACTTGGCACCTCACCCGTAGTATCAGGAGCGTTGGGTCATGTGAAGAGTAGGCACCTCAGCTTATTCCATCATAAGTTTCACAACACTAACCTTACCTAACCTAACGCTAACCTTACCGAAATTAATGTTTACCTAACCCATCCTAACCTAACTTAGTGTTAGGTTAGGTTAAGGAACGTAAGAGTCTACTAACGAATTGTCTTCTTTGTACTAACTGCTACTATGGAATTAAGGGTGGTCGAACGTTTGGACCACGGGACGTTTGGACCATGAGACGTTTCGGCCACGGGACATTTGGACCACGGGGCGTTTGGACCATGAGACATTTCGGCCACGGGACATTTGGGCAATGGGACGTTTGGATCATGAGAAGTTTGGGTCATGGGACGTTTCGATCCTGGGACTGTTGGGCCACAGGATGGTTGGGCCATGGGACGTTTGGAACCTGAGACGTTTGGATCTTGGGACGTTTGGACCCTGGGGCGGTTGGGCCATGGGACGTTTGGGCCACGAGCTTTATGTAAGGTGGACTTTTGGGTTATGAAATTTGATTACGCAAAATGATAGAGATTGACACACACACAAAAAAAATCTAAAATACTGTAAATTGTAAAAAGAAAACAGACAACTATATTCAAACCGGTAGATTCTAATCCACCTTAATACCTCTGGAGGCCTTCGAGTCACCACCAAGAAACATGTCAAGATACAACACAGGTGAAGCGAGAGAGAGAGAGAGAGAGAGAGAGAGAGAGAGAGAGAGAGAGAGAGAGAGAGAGAGAGAACAGTAGGCCGAGATAAGAAGAAACAATCAACATCTCTGTCCTTTAATATTTCAGACTCAGAATGTTCTAGAATAAGAAGGAAAACAAATATAATATACACAGACTCAACAAAAAGTCACAACCTTACAGAAAAGTCCCCATGACTACGACGACCACTTTAAGTCTCGGCCACCTGACGCCCACCACCTCTGGGACGGTCACCACAAGCCAGCTCCGTCGTGACCTGACTTGAAATAAAAACAAGTGACTTTAAGGGGCAACACCCTTCACGTACACCATCACCACCACGGACACTATCACCACTGACACCACATCCACCACCACGGACATCACCACGGACACGGACATGATTAAACACAGTTTATAATAACGTCCATGAAATTACTAAACAGCTCTTCCCTCTTGGTAACAATAAGAGTGTTATATTGTAACTCTCTCTCTCTCTCTCTCTCTCTCTCTCTCTCTCTATTCTATACCTTCAATTCCTTCTTCTCTTTATCTCTTACAACCGTATCTAATTCCTCCCATACCAAGCCACCAATTCTCCCTACACACACACACACACACACACACACACACACACCTTCCCAGCATCCTAATGTTCACCTCTGCTGTTCTTTTCTATCTCACCCCCCCCTCGCCCCCTACACATAACAATAGCACAACCAGACGACTTTTTAAAAAACAACTGGAGCTGCCCACTCCAAGTCGTCGCCTGCCTCCACCACCACTGCCTCCCCTACCCACTCCCTCCCCCCCTCTACCACCACCACCACCGCCTCCAGCACCCAGGCTTTGTTCTAGCCTCTGTGAGAATGAAAGACATGAAAGGGGAATGAATGGGAATGAATAACAATGATCTGGAGGATGAAAAATGCCCTTGTTCTGACCCCCATATCGGCTCTTTGAAGGACACAATGAATCACGGGTCCATTTCTCATTTACTTTGAGCCGATGATTGAAATTCCTTAATGATTAAATTTTCAAGGGCCGTTTATTATTCTTGGAGGTGTTTAATTAAGAGTTTATGAATGGCGTAAATCATTTGACATAATAAATCTTTTTTCTTGGTCACTGATTTTTTTTAAGGAAAGTTTTATCAATCTGCTTTTTTTCTTGATTTTGTTTTAATGTAATGTAATCTGTTTTATAAATCGGTAAATTGAAACAGCATATACCTAGATCACGCGCACCTACAGTGATTTACTTGCATATATATACACACACAAAATTTTATAGGAACCTCAGTATGATTTTTATCTTAAGAAATATTAAATCTTAAAAAAAATTGTCTTATATCTGTCGAACAAAGACTTTATTAATTTAACCCCTTATGCACGGTGTCGCCTCTGAGCTGAGTAAAATCGTCTGTGATTAGTCAAATAAAATTCAAAATTGGCGAAAATGTTAAAATTATTTCATGAGTAAATTTTTTGTTTTTCTTATTATTTCTTTATAGCAAGTGTTATCTTAAAGTTATGTAAGGGAGGATAATTTTTGGCATAATAAAAATTAAATTTGCTAACTACAGTTTACATTGATTAAATATTAATGTCCATATTGGTAATTTGATGTATTTTATGAAGTTTTTAATTGTTATTCGTATAAAAATATATTAAAAGAAAAATATAAATTGCAACACAAAAAATAGGTCTACGATTAAAATAATGTAATAATAATACGTTCTACTACTAATAATAATAACAGTACATTATTTTTATTATTATTATTAATATTAATATTATTATTATTATTATTATTATTATTATTATTATTATTATTATTAATATTAATATTATTATTATTATTATTATTACTATTATTATTATTATTATTATTATTATTATTATTATTATTATTAATATTAATATTATTATTATTATTATTATTATTATTATTATTATTATTATTATTATTATTATTATTATTACATAATGCCATTGAATCTTTGCTAATTATGTACCGACTACTCTAATAGTCGATATAACTGCACATAATCTTCTTAACTAAATAGGAAAACTATATAGAACATAATTATCTAATAGCTAGTACTGTAGTTACTTATATGAACGAATAGTAGTGAACCGTAGAACAAACCCTTTACTACATAAAAACACTTTACTACAGAGGTAACTTATCTATATGGGTTTAGAGAGTAAACTTAGCTTAAGAGAAATTAGCTAAGATCAGATAAAATACTTAAATCCATTTAATATACTTATAAAATACTCAAGTCTACTGAATATACTTACAAAATACTTAAATCCACTGAATATACTTATAAAATACTTAAATCCATTTAATATACTTACAAAATACTCAAGTCTACTGAATATACTTACAAAAATCTTAAACACTGAACATATATAAAATACTTAAATCCATTTAATATACTTATAAAATACTAAGTCTACTGAATATACTTACAAAATACTGAAGTCTACTGAATATACTTACAAAATACTGAAGTCTACTGAATATACTTACAAAATACTCCAAGTCTACTGAATATACTTACAAATTACTCAAGTCTACTGAATATACTTACAAATTCATTTCAAGTCTACTGAATATACTTATAAATATTTAAATCCACTGAATATACTTAAAACACCTAAATCCACTGAATAATAAAATACTTAAATCCATTTAATATACTTATAAAATACTCAAGTCTACTGAATATACTTACAAAATACTTAAATCCACTGAATATACTTATAAAATACTTAAATCCATTTAATATACTTAGAAAATACTTAAATCCACTGAATGTACTTAAATCCATTTAATATATTTATAAAATACTTAAATCTGCTGAATATACTTAGAAAATACTTAAATACATTGAATATACCTAAAAAAATACTTAGATCCACCGAATATTCTTAGAACATACTTAAACCCATTTAATATACTTATAAAATACTTAAATCCACTTTGTTTCTACACTAGACAACAACGTTTAAAGGTGAGAGAATTGTGTGTGTGTGTTGTTAAGTGTTATGACTACTGTACTGTATAAAGAGCCTCAACCAACGTGCTGCCTTGCATACCAACAACTACCAGTACCCACCGGCATCCGTCACCCCTCCGTCATTATCCCCTCTCCCCCAGCACCAGGCCCTGCAGCCCTCCTCCTTCTCCCAGCCCCCCACCTTCCTCCAGCCCTCCACTTTCCCCCAGCCCTCTAGCCCTCCTCCTTCTCCCAGGCCCCCACCTTCCTCCAGCCTCCACCTTCCCCCAGCCCTCTAGCCTCCTCCTTCTCCCAGCCCCCACCTTCCTTCAGCCTCCACCTTCCCCAGCCCTCTAGCCCTCCTCCTTCTCCAGCCCTCCCCCCAGCCCTCCCCCAGCCTCCCACCTCACCTTCCCCCAGCCCTCCTAGCCTCCACCTTCTCCCAGCCCTCCAGCCCTCCGCTTTCTCCCAGGCCTCTATCTTCTCCCAGCTCTCCTCTCCCTCTCCCAGCCCTCCACCTTCCCCCAGCCCTCCCCCTCTCCCCTAGCCCCTCCCTCCCCCTCACTCCCTCCACCAGATCAGCCCCGGGCGAGGAAGTTAGCAACAGCAGATGACGGTGTCCAGCAATACATTTTCTGAAGGCATGGTTCAGCTTATCGTCCCCAGTAGACACAACTGAGAAACTAGATTTAATATCATTTGAAGACTAGCACCCCGCACCCCCAGCTTACTTCATATGATGCTTAATTAAACACCCCTTATACTAATCTAAGCCTAACCTAACCTATCCTATCCTAACCTAACCTAAGCCTAGCCTAGCCTAACCTATCCTAACCTATCCAAACCTAACTGGAAAAAAGATTAAAGGAAAGACGCATTGTAATTTTGATATTATTTTCAGAAATTGTTTTATTTATTTTGTGATTCATTTTAAGTCAAACAATCAAGTTATAGTTTTAACATCTTGACTTACGAAATAATTATGAGCCTTAAAGTGTTCGAACTATTGTGGAACTACAACAAGAAGCAGTTCCTTCGTCTTTGTTTCCGTGTAGGATTTTTTGGGTTTATTTACATCAATTTCTGTATTCTGTTTGTCTGTGTTTTGTTTGTATTTCTATGTTCTGTCGTTCTGTCTGTCTGTCTGTCTGTCTGTCTACTACTACTACTACTACTACTACTACTACTACTACTACTACGAAAAATGAGACACTCACACACACATTCTCTCTCTCTCTCTCTCTCTCTCTCTCTCTCTCTCTCTCTCATAGCACCAAATAAATTACAGGTGAAATTCCACTTTAATTACCTGGCCACGGTTCCTGCAGTGTCCCTTACCTGAACTAAACCCTTCATATACGCCTGCTCGTCACACCTTCCCGAGCAGCAACGGGATCACCTGAAGATTAAACACCCCAATTTATTTCACTTGATAATTAATTAAACATCCCTTACCTAACCTAATCTAACCTAATCTAACCTAATCCACCAAGACATCAAGAGGGTATTTAATCACCAGGTGAAATAAGCTGAGGGGTGATAATCTCCAGGTGAACCTTACAACGTTATATAGGTATTGCAATATGTTTGATAAAATTACTCAACAATGATCTGCACTAACGGGTAGATCAAAAGCAGGTACTCACTCACAGGTGGGTTGACTTAGGGGGCTCCGGTCATGTAAATAAGAGGAACAGTAATAATTTGGAATATTTTTTTATAATGAGTAAACTATCTCCTCTTAGGTGTTATTTATGGTATAGATTAAATATGATTATTTAAGATATTTATGTATATTTGTTTAGATAATGAAACTAAAATTGGAATTAAAACGACTGAAATTGTTCAGTCATTTTGAAATTTAACGTAATGTTTATACTGAAATTATACTGAACTGAAACTGAAATTAGCATTGTCTTAGAAACTGTCAGATGAGCCCAAAAGCTTGGCTGTAAACTGTAAACTACTACTACCGTGGCCTCCAACCTCCCCTAGTAGCCACACCTTCGCCGCCAATGATAATAATAATAATAAAATAACAATGATAATAATAATAAAATAAAATAATAATAATAATAATAATAATAATAATAACAATAATAATAACAATAATAATAACAATAATAATAATAATAATAATAATAATAATAATAATAATAATAAAATAATAATAATAATAATAATAATAATAATAATAATAATAATAATAAAATAATAATAATAATAATAATAATAATAATAATAATAATAATAATAATAATAATAATAATAATAATAAATAATGATAATAATGATTATAATAATAAAATATAATAATAATAATAATAATAATAATAATAATAATAATAATAAAATAATAATGATAATAATAATAAAATAAAATAATAATAATAATAATAATAATAATAAAATAATAATAATAATAATAATAATAATAATAATGATTATAATAATAAAATATAATAATAATAATAATAATAATAATAATAATAAAATAATAATAATAATAATAATAAAATAAAATAATAATAATAATAATAATAATAATAATAATAATAAAATAATAATAATAATAATAATAATAATAATAATAATAATAAAATAAAATAATAATAATAATAATAAAATAATAATAATAATAATAATAATAATAATAATAAAATAATAATGATTATAATAATAAAATATAATAATAATAATAATAATAATAATAATAATAATAATGATTATAATAATAAAATATAATAATAATAATAATAATAATAATAATAAAATAATAATGATAATAATAATAAATAAAATAAAATAATAATAATAATAATAATAAAATAAAATAATAATAATAATAATAATAATAATAATAATAATAAAAATAAAATAATAATAATAAAAATAATAATAATAATAATAAAATAAAATAATAATAATAATAATAAAATAATAATAATAATAATAATAATAATAATAATAATAATAATAAATAATAATGATTATAATAATAAAATATAATAATAATAATAATAATAATAATAATGATTATAATAATAAAATATAATAATAATAATAATAATAATAATAATAATAATAAAATAATAATGATAATAATAATAAAATAAAATAATAATAATAATAATAATAATAATAATAATAATAATAATAACAATAATAATAATAATAATAATAATATAATAATAAAATAATAATAATAATAATAATAAAATAATAATGATTATAATAATAAAATATAATAATAATAATAATAATAATAATAATAATAAAATAATAATAATAATAATAATAATAATAATAATAATAATAATAATAATAACAATAATAATAATAATAATAATAATAATAAAATAATAATGATTATAATAATAAAATATAATAATAATAATAATAATAATAAAATAATAATAATAATAATAATAATAATAATAATAATAACAATAATAATAATAATAATAATAAAATAATAATGATTATAATAATAAAATATAATAATAATAATAATAATAATACTAATAATAATAATAAAATATAATAATAACAATAATAATAATAATTATTATTATTATTGTTGTTACTACCATTATAATCAATATTATCACAATAATAATCATCATAACGGCCCAACATGCCAGTAGCCAAGAGTAGTTTGGTGCAGTGCTTCAACACTTTGTCTGACCCGCGCCACACAACAGCTGATGATCTTACCTGGGAGGGCGGGTCTTCGTGGGTCTTCACCTTTCCGCCTCCCTCCCCCTCCCTGCTCCCCTTCACTACTACTTAGCCAAACCCTTCCCTTCCATCCCATGCCTCCTCCATACCCACGGTCAGCAGCAGGGCCCAGGCGGTCACTTGGGGGAGGTTAAGGGCTTGAGGGTTTAAGCTGATCCTTCATATAGCGGTCGATGGTCAAGTCTTCCTGCAACCATAGTGATCAGTACAGGCCAGGTATGTTAACACTGATCATTAATACCTGGCTATGGGAAATATTTATTCAATAGTTAGCTCGTGTAAAAACAACTATAGTCGTCGGGTGGGAAAGGCGACCTGCTTGGTGGTGTGTCCGAGGCCAGTGGCGTGTCAAAACCTATATACCTCAAGCTAATTGCTTTGGATCACACGAAGATTACGACCTAATTTTGTCACCTAAAGATAAACCACCCTAATGTTAACCTGACGCAACTTAATCTACTATAACCTAAAATAACTTAAGTCTATTCTAACCTAACCTAACTTAATCTACTTTACCCAACCTAACCCCCTCAAGTAAAGTTAGGATATTTAATCAGGTGAAATAATCTAGTGTGGCTAATCTTCAGGTGATCCACTGTTTTGATTTTCTCTTTTATTTCATTGTTGGTGTTTAAAGACCTGAGTTATTGACCAGGTAGTAAGAGTTACCTTTACTGTATGTTCATTTGGTCTTGTTTGTTTATAAGTGTGTGTCAGGTATGAATTAATATCTCATTGAGTCCTTCCCTATTGTGTATGTTCTTCTCCTCTGAGGCTGCGTGAGACTTAGTGCATCTCATTTTTCTCATTCTTTCTCTTGTGTGTCTCCTTTATCCTTTTTCTCTTCTCTTTCATTGTTTACGATCTCTCTCTCTCTCTCTCAAACATTCCTTCGCGTCTCACTGCCATCAGCAAGAGGGAGTACCACGTGTTATCAAGTCTGCTTGCATTGCCCGCTCTCTGCTTTGTCCAGTTTATCTGCCATCGAGTTGTTCCATCTTTATCATCTGTTCACTTATTCCATTGTTCATATACCCATTCTTGTTCCTATAATCTCTCTTCTTTTTACTTATTCTGTTGCATAATCGTTCTCCATTATCTTATTCATCCTTTCTTTTCTTAATAGTTCTATCAGTAATCTATTCTATGCTTTCTCACCTATTCTCCCATGCATTCAACCTTTGGCTATTCATGATCCATTTACCCATTTATCCATTGCATGCACTAACCAATCCCATCCTTCTTTCCCCTTACCCCCTTCTTTCGTTATCCACTTTTTTCTCCTTGCAGTTGCTTCACCTCCCATCCTCCTCCCATCCTTGAGCACATGTTCTCACCTGCCATTCTCACGTCGTCGCTACAAGTTCAGTTTCCCATCTACAGGTACGTCGCGATAAGCTCAGGGCCTCTGCAAGTCTTGATTACATCCATAGGTCCAGTATTACCTATTAAAACCTTTCATAAGTTCAGTTTTCGAAGTCCAGCCTCGAAAGGTCTCTTGGGCCACACTTCCCATCTCTAGCAAGTCCTCCAATAAGGTTAGCTTCTAATAAGTTCAACCAACCAATTCATAACATATTCAACATCTAAAGAAGTCCAGCCAGCACCCCTCCCCCCCTCCCACTGCCCCAAGAAATTCCAATCCCTCCCTATACCCAGACAGGCCCAACCTCCCTCCATCCTCAAGTCTAAGCTCCCTCCTTTCCCCCCTCCCTTTGCAGGTCCAAATTCTTTCTTTCCACATGTCCAAGCACCCTTCCCCCTACAGGTCCAAACGTTCACAGGTCAAAACTCCCCTTCCTCTACTACAGGTCCAACCACTTTTCTTCTGATCAAACACCTTCAACTCCCGCCCTTCCTCTTCACGGGTCGACACTATCTATACGTCCATCCAATTCTAGGAGCCCCGAGTCCTCCTACACTACCCACAGCACACCTCGTGGCTGGGGTCATGGAAGGTGACGCCGAAGGTATTGAGTCTTGCCTTACCAAAGACACCGTCGAGGATGCAAGGACGTGACCCCCCCCGGAAGTCTCGAGTTTCTTCAGTGAATTGGAAAGGATGACACAAGCTCCTCGACGCTAATGAGAAGCGTAAGTGTTCGCTCTATCCATCCGTCCATCCGTCTCACTGTGTTTCTCTCTATCCATCCGTCCATCCTTCTCACTGTGTCTCTCTCTATCCATCCGTCCATCCTTCTCACTGTGTCTCTCTCTATCCATCCGTCCATCCGTCTCACTGTGTTTCTCTCTATCCATCCGTCCATCCTTCTCACTGTCTCTCTCTCTATCCATCCGTCCATCCTTCTCACTGTATCTTTCTCTATCCGTCCTTCTCACTGTGTCTTTCTCTATCCATCCGTCCATCCATCCGTCCATCCTTCTCACTGTCTCTCTCTCTATCCATCCGTCCATCCTTCTCACTGTATCTTTCTCTATCCGTCCTTCTCACTGTGTCTTTCTCTATCCATCCGTCCATCTTTCTCACTGTGTCTCTCTCTATCCATCCGTTCATCCTTCTCACTGTGTCTCTCTATCCATCCGTCCATCTTTCTCACTGTGTCTTTCTCTATCCATCCGTCCATCCTTCTCACTGTCTCTCTCTCTATCCATCCGTCCATCCTTCTCACTGTATCTTTCTCTATCCATCCTTCTCACTGTGTCTTTCTCTATCCATCCGTCCATCTTTCTCACTGTATCTTTCTCTATCCATCCGTCCATCTTTCTCACTGTGTCTTTCTCTATCCATCCGTTCATCCTTCTCTCTCTTTCTCTCTCTCTTTCTCACGCACAGGAACAGTCAAGTTGTTTCGACATTTTTTCAAGTTAGTTTTAATGGATGTTAAGGAAAACAGAGATAACAAAATACAGAACAGTAAAAGTATCTCAAAGATCGTTTGATGGCGTTGATATTCCTTAATCTTTTCAATACATTTCACCCACAGGAGGAAGATTCGTGGCTTTTACTCTGCTTTCTTCGCAATTTTATACAAAGTTCAAATGAGAATCATTCCTTCATTCAATTCAATTCAAACGCACTAACCAAACTTTGGTATCGCGTCCCCAAAAACGACATTCGTCGATAATCACGAGATTCTCCCGACTGGCCAACACTGGATACAGAGGTCAAGGTCAAAGGTCACTGAAAAATTATTATTCAATCATCGGCCTCAGCTTATTTTACCTGAAGATTATCACCCTAATGTTATCTGGAGGGGGGGGGGGTCAGGTTATTTCTGAGCCCAAACCCCACGGACTACTTTACGTAATCGACTGTGCTAGAGTATAACTGTTCATACCTGAGGAAATTATGGGAAAAAATCAGTAACGTTTCTTTGTACCGACCGAGTCCCCTCATCCTCTCCGTTGGATATCTCTGTAAAGGCGCCAGATGTTACTAAATGGTGTGAAAGTTAAAGGAGCTGGAACAGATGCGGTATGGCGGTGTTGTTACACTCAGGTTGGACTTCTCAATTTGTAATGAATGGTTCATATGAGGATCAGACACCACCGCTTTTTCAACTTAATTAAACGCCCTGGTGCTAACCTATCTTAACCTAACCTAAGCTAATGTAACTTTAATCTAAACTGATCAGACTTAACCTATACTAACCTAATATAACTTAACCTAACCTTGGTTGTGTGTGGGGTTGTGTATGGGGTAACGTCTCTAGTGGAGTACCCCAAGGCGTAGTACTTTGACCATTACCATTTATTATATACATAGATATCGGCGTAAACAGCAACATAAGCAAATTTGCTAATGACACTAAAATTGGACGTGTAATTAAATCTGACGAAGACTCCGCAAAACTACAGGAAGATCTAAAAAAAAATCGAATGATCTGAAAAATGGCAGATGAAATTTAATGTGGACAAATGTAAAGTACTTAGTCTAGGAGATGTAAACACAGAAACCAGATATCAGATGAACAACGTTGTTATAGAGAAATCCGACTGTGAGAAAGATTTAGGAGTAATGATAAGTTGGAATCTTAAGCCAAGTAAACATTGTGTATTTGCTCGAAACAAGGCAAATAAAGTACTTGGGTTCATACATAAGAACATAAGAGCATAAGAACATAAGAATGGAGGAGACTGCAGCCGGCCTCTTGGCCCATACTGGGCAGTCCCGTTTACACCCAACCCCTATTGCTCATATAAGCATCCAACCTACAGTATGTTTGAAGCTATTCAGCGTATTCGAGTGAATGATGATATTTGGTAACTTGTTCCATTCATCCACTACTCTGTTTCCAAATCAGTGTTTACCTATTTTGCACCTAAATCTAAATTTGTCTAATTTAAAACCATTGTTACGAGTTCGGGTTGGGTGTAAACGGGACTGCCCAGTTTCCTCCATTCTTATGTTCTTATATTCTTATGTGTGTTTACACAGCAGGTGTGCTATCACGGGTTGGGTGTGTTGTGTGCGGGCCAGGTGTGTTATCATGGGTCAGGTGTGTTGTGTGTGGGTCAGGTGTGGTCAGCAATCAGCAGTAAGAGCATCAGTATGTCTGGGGCTGACCAACACATCGCCTGGGGTGGCTGACGGGCTGATTGGATAGGTAATGTGGCTGACAGGGTAGCCGACGGGATGGCTGACGGGGTAGCTGAAGAGAAGCCCTACAAGATATATTGGTCAGTGGCTGGTATTCTGATACTACACGTCAGCTCCCCCTCCCCCACTATCTCCCTCATCATGTAATATCATCCATCTCTGAGAAGAAAATTTTGTAAACAAGATAATAATAATAATAATAATAATAATAATAATAATAATAATAATAATAATAATAATAACAATAATAATAATAATAATAATAATAATAATAATAATAATAATAATAATAATAATAATAATAATAATAATAATAATAATAATAATAATAATAATAATAATAATAATAATAATAATAATAATAATAATAATAATAATAATAATAATAATAATAATAATAATAATAATAATAATAATAATAATAATAATAATAATAACAATAATAATAATAATAATAATAATAATAATAATAATAATAATACATTACGACATACAAAGTTACAAACACAAAGAAACATAATCATAAATATCCAAGTCCTCATCACACTCCACAAGATGAACTGCAGGTCATATTCACACATTTTCACATCAGTTGTCATAGACTCGAGGGCGTCAAGTATTCAAGTGGGTGAAAGAAACCAATAAAGGAGATATAGATAAAGTTCTTATAATATCCGAGTAGGATAGGACTCGAGGCAACGGATTTAAGTTGGATAAGTTTAGGTTTAAGAGGGAGATTGGAAGGAACTGGTTCACAAATAGGGTGGTAGATGAGTGGAACAAGCTTAGCAACTTTGTAGTAAGTGCTGGAACGCTGGAAAGTTTTAATAGGGGGCTAGATAGATTCATGGACGATAGAAAGTGGTTGTAACTCTCGACAGGAGCTGCCATGTACAGGCCAACCGGCCCATTGCAGACTCCTTATTTTCTTATGTTCTTCTTATGTTACCTGCGGGAGACAGACGGTAAACCAACTCAGCGAATACTTTTAAGGGCGGTTGGTGTCAGTATGAGTAGGCCAGGACCTGTATGACTGAGAAGTACTTGGGAAAAAATAAGTTACACTAATCTTATATATTCCCCTGATCACCTCACACTGATAATTGGCCTGAAATGATCGTTTTTTTGTCTAATATTAAACCTCTTCCCCCGAGCTATGGTCCAGGATGGCGACAACAGATGGGTCTTACTATGGTGTTCCCCTTCACAACTCAAGGCTTTCATCTGGTAATTCCGGATCATTTCTGTCGTTGTATACGCCTCAGCTTCACCCATCAAAATCTCTTTAGACCACTCGACACCGTGTTCTCTTGTGATTGATATATTTCGAAATTTACCTGCCAGGAGTAACACGAAGTTTAATTAATTGTCACTAAGTCACTTTATAGAGTTGACGGCGATACCTGGGTGACCTCGTAAAATGGTGAACTGGTCTCAAAGTTGGAGGTGAATCAGGCAGGATAAAATAAATGATTAAGGTCCCACACTTGAGGCTGGCAGGGTGAATGAACATGGTGTTGACCTTGAAGAACATTGTTGTGGAGATGGATGACTGTTCGTTTTACAATTCTCTTATAATTATGAGTACATGAAGTCATCAGGACTAACGCGGGATGAATGGTGACCCACCCATTCATTCTCCCCTTGGCTAGCCTGAGGCAGCCACCCGCCATCGCTGTCCACTCCTGCCAACCCCTGCCATCACTTATTTATACTAAAGTAAATATAGAATTTCAATTAATTGCGCCTTCAATATCCTGATGACTTATAATCTTAACTTAACTTTCAAAAATACTTTATATAGTCTTTTTAGTGTACCAACTGTATGTAAAATAATTAATAGTGGACATGGAGTTTGGTATCTCTATTTCTACCTGTTATCAGTTACCCGTCTAATGTTTCTCAGGAAATCTCACATGACGACGTCCCGAAAAACAAATTTCCTCAAAACGAGTAGACAGACAGGTTTTATTTTACCTGTTTTTTGTCACTTGTGGGTTTTAATCTTATAAAAAACGACGAAGTAATGAATAACGCGATGATGATGATGAGACAGAAGAGCTAATGAGGTTATCGACGGAGTATCGGGTGTCGGAAGTCGTAACCGTCGTCAGGGTGAACGTGTCGTCACCATGCGGGCTTCAGCCTCACTCTATCGTCGTCTGAAAACTGATACAAGCGGCGCAGTCACACGAGACGACGTGGAGGAGTGAGGGAGGAAGAGAGTGATGTAGGGAGGGAGAGGGATCCTGGGCCAGATCTTAAACAAGTGTAGGAGGTCCGCTTGGTGATGTCCCTCCCTCTCTCCTTCCCATCCATGCCTTTAGACCCAGCAACATCCTAATGCTTGAGCCGAGAAGAACGCCACTGTAAAAAAGAGGTGGACGAAGTTCTCCTGGCGTGTCACTACGGGCCGGAGTACATCACCAGGCGCTGTTGGTCGCTGGTGCTGGCGTTGGACGGAAACAGAATGTTGACAGTGGTCGCGTGACGTCTCGATTTCCTACACGTCAAGCAGTCCGTATAGGAATAATTAATAGGGATTTATTGATGTATATTTTAGTGACTGGTCTAATGGCTCCCAGTTCTAACAAGCCCCAGTCTTAATAGGTCCCAGTCTTAAAAGGCCCCCAGTCTTAATAGGTCCCAGTCTTAATAGGTCCCAGTCTTAATAGGTCCCATTCTTAATAGGTCCCAGTTTTAATAGGTCCCAGTCTTAATAGGTCCCAGTCTTAATAGGTCCCAGTCTTAATAGGTCCCAGTCTTAATAGGTCCCACTCTTAATAGGTCCCAGTCTTAATAGGTCCCAGTCTTAATAGGTCTTCTTAATAGGTCCCAATAGGTCCCAGTTTAATAGGTCCCAGTCTTAATAGGTCCCATTCTTAATAGGTCCCAGTTTTAATAGGTCCCAGTCTTAATAGGCCCCCAGTCTTAATAGGTCCCAGTCTTAATAGGCCCCCAGTCTTAATAGGTCCCACTCTTAATAGGTCCTAGTCTTAATAGGTCCCAGTCTTAATAGGCCCAGTCTTTATTAAACCACCACTCCCAATAGCTCCATATCCAAATAGACTCCATTCATCATGGGTGTCATTTCTAATGAGTTCAAGTCCAATCGTTAGGGCCAAAATCTTACAGGTTAGGTCAGGTTGGGGTCTGTTAGGTCAGGTTGGGGTCTGTTAGGTCAGGTTGGGGTCTGTTAGGTCTGGTTGGGGTCTGTTAGGTCAGGTTGGGGTCAATTAGGACTGGAGCTCTTTTAACTCGCAGCTACATATCCCAGTAAACTCTGCAACACTGGTCAACTGTGCAACACTGGTCAATTCTGCAACACTGGTCAACTGTGCAACACTGGTCAATTCTGCAACACTGGTCAACTCTGCAACACTGATCAACTCTGCAACACTGGTCAACTCTGCAACACTGGTCAACTCTGCAACACTGATTAACTCTGCAACACTGGTCAACTCTGCAACACTGGTCAACTCTGCAACACTGGTCAATTCTGCAACACTGGTCAACTTGCAACACTGGTCATTCTGCAACACTGGTCAACTCTGCAACACTGATCAACTCTGCAACACTGGTCAACCTGCAACACTCAACTCTGCAACACTGATTAACTCTGCAACACTGGTCAACTCTGCAACACTGGTCAACTCTGCAACACTGATTAACAATGCAACCTGCAACACTGATCCAACTCGCAACACTGCTGCAACACTGGTCAACAACACTGCAATGCACACCGGTCAACTCTGCACACTGGTCAACTCTGCACACTGGTCAACTCTGCAACACTGATAAACTCTGCACACTGGTCAACTCTGCAACACTGATAAACTCTGCACACTGGTCAACTCTGCAACACTGATTAACTCTGCAACACTGGTCAACTCTGCAACACTCATCCTCCCTTGGTCGGCACCTGAAGGGATCTTTCACATTATATAGACAAGACCACAGAGCGTAGGAGAGTCACTATATATTAAGTCAGAGAGAGAGAGAGAGAGAGAGAGAGAGAGAGAGAGAGAGAGAGAGAGAGAGAGAGAGAGAGAGACATAAGAACATAAGAATGGAGGAAACTGCAGCAGGCCTATTGGCCCATACTGGGCAGTGCCATTTACACCCAACCCCTATTGCTCATATGAGCATCCAACCTATGTTTGAAGTTATCCAGCGTATTCGAGTTAATGATGATATTTGGTAACTTGTTCCATTCATCCACTACTCTGTTTCCAAACCAGTGTTTACCTATTTCGCGCCTAAATCTAAATTTGTCTAATTTAAAACCATTGTTACGAGTTCGCTCCTGGTTGGATAGTTTGAGTACCTTTGTAATGTCCCCTTTGTTCAGCCCTGACTTCCATTTATACACCTCTATCATTCTCACTCTACGTCTCTCGAGGGAGTGCAAATTAAGATGCTTTAACCTGTCTCTGTACTCAAGGTTCCTAATGCCCGGGATTAGCCTTGTCATTCTCCTCTGAATTCTTTCCAAGGATTCTATATCCATTCTGTAATACGGTGACCAGAATTGAACTGCGTAATCCAAGTGAGGTCTCACAAGTGCAAGATATAGCTTTAGGACGACCTCGCTAGTATTGTAACTAACACTCCTTTGTATGAACCCAAGTACTTTATTAGCCTTGCTTCGAGCAAATACACATTGTTTACTTGGCTTGAGGTTCCTACTTATCATTACTCCTGAATCTCTCTCGCAGTCGGATTTCTCAGTGGCATCGTTGTTCATCTGGCAACTGGTTTCCCTGTTTACATCTCCTATACTGAGTACTTTACATTTGTCCATGTTGAATTTCATCTGCCGTTTTTCAGACCATTCGAAATTTTTTTTAGATCTTCCTGTAGTTTTGTGGAGTCCTCGTCAGATTTAATAACACGTCCTATTTTGGTGTCATCAGCAAATTTACTTACGTTGCTGTCTATTCGGATATCTATGTCGTTTATGTATATAATAAATAATAATGGTCCAAGTACTGAGCGTTGGGGAATTCCACTAGTGACGTTGCTCCAATGGGATTTAGTGCCGTTAATGCTCACTCGCTGTTTCCTGTCCTGTAACCATTTAAGGATATTACCTTTGATGCCATGTGCTTCTACCTTTCTAATTAGTCTTTCGTGGGGGACTCTGTCGAAGGCTTTGCTAAAGTCGAGATATACCACATCATAATTGTGCCCCCTCGTTCACAGATTCGAAAACTGATGAAAGGAATGTTAATAGATTAGTTAGACAAGAACGCCCACTTGTGAAGCCATGCTGGGAATCATTGATCAATCGGTGCTTCTCCAGGTGATTTCGAATAGAGTTTGAAATGATTGCTTCCAGTAATTTGCCTACTGTTGATGTTAGACTGATTGGGCAGTAGTTAGAGGATAGTGATCTATCCCCCTTCTTGAAAATCGGTATTACATTCGCTATCCTCCAGGATTCTGGTACTACACCTGTTTTTAAGGACATGTTAAACACTTTGGTAAGGGCACACTAAGCTCTTCCTTACATTCCTTTAATACTCAGGCAAATATCTCATCGGGACCAGGTGACTTATTAGGCTTTAGTTTGTCTATTTGCTTACTAACATCGTTACTAGTCACTACTATCTCGCTTAATTTGTGTTCTTCACTATCTCTGAATAGAGTCGGTGCCTCGGTATCATGTTTAAATTTTCGGTGGTAAAAACTGTTGAAAAATGTTTATTCAGGTTATTGCTCATTTCTCCGTCGTTATCAGTGAGCTCGCCGAAGTCTGACCGTATTGGTCCAATCTTTTCTCGTGTTTTAGTTTGATACATTTGGTAGAATCCTTTGGGGTTTGTCTTCGCCTCCCTTGCTATCCTTACCTCATTATTCCTCTTGGCTTTCCTTATCTCGGTTTTAACCCTACTCGCTAATACCTTATATTAATCCCGGAGGTAAATTTCGCCACGATTTATCCTTCTATCTATAGCCTTCCTTTGGCCAATAATGTTCTTTAAATAATTATTTATCCATTTAGGGTCATTGTTGTCTGATTTGAGTTTTTTGTATGGTATGTTCAGCCTTTGTGCATTAAGTAACTCATTATTTAAATTGTCGTGGAACTTGGCAATCTCAGAACTTGTTATCAGGTCGGTGTCAACAGTCAGGTTCGCGGGTGGGGTGAGGTCGGTGTGAGTCACCCCCAGGCGTGATACCCCTTCCCTCAGCTGCCTCTTCAAACTATCAAAGTTTGCCCTTCTGAAATCTGGGACTTTAGTGGAATTTTCCTTTCGTCCGCCCTGAAAATCTAACTGGAATCTAATTTCTTTGTGATTGCTGTTTGCAAGTTCGTTCCCTACCTCGACATTGCTAATGAGCTTTTCTCTGTTCGACAGAACTAAATCGAGTATATTATTGCCCAGGGTGGGTTCAGTTATATGTTGACTTAGGAAACAGTCTTGGATCGTTTTGAGAAAATCCTCTGATTCTGAGTTACCCATAAGGTCAGTCCAATCTATTTGGCCAAGGTTAAAGTCGCCTACTATACAGACTTTGTTGTGTATGGAAGCCCTGCGCATTTCATTCCAGATAAGTCGCTCATTGACTCTATCAAGATTGGGAGGTCTATATATTACTCCTGTGATTAATTTTTCCCTACCGTCGATTAATTCTATCCAAATTGTTTCTGTATTCCGCTCAGTTTTATTTCCTTGTTTATTTTACACTTCAGTTTATCCCTAACATAGATTGCTACTCCGCCTCCTTTCCTGGTCTGCCTATCAGTATGGAACAGTTTGTAACCCGCAATTTGGTATTCGACCGGTAACTCACGTGTGTCTAGGTTGATCCATTTTTCAGTGAATGCTATTATATCGATTTTTTCGGTACATACCAAGGCCCTAATAACATCCATTTTGTTTCTCATACTTCTACTGTTCGCGTAGTAGGCATTTAGGTTAGTCGTGTTCTGAGTCCTCCCTTTACCGCGTTTAGGTCTTAACTCGCTGTCTAATTTAGCTTTGTCATCATTCCTAACACTATTTCCACGTAACCTTTTACTTTGTTTACCCGCTCCCACTGCAGTCTCCTCCACCCCCGTGGAGGGAGAGAGAGAGAGAGAGAGAGAGAGAGAGAGAGAGAGACTGAACGTTAGTGTTTGAATATACGAACGTGAGAATGGTGGAAACTGCAGTGGGCCTATCGCTCATTTATCCATCCAACCTATGTTTGAAGCTATCCAGCGTATTCGAGTATATGATGATGTTTGGTAACTTGTTCCACTCGTCCACTACTCTATATCCAAACCAATGTTTACCTATATTGAGCCTAAATCTAAATTTGTCTGAATTAGAACCATTGCTACGATTTCGCTGACGTGTGGGAGATGATGACGTGTGGAGGAGATGACGTGTGGAGATGATGTCGTGTGGAGGAGATGATGACGTGTGGAGATGGTGATGTGTGGAGTATGATTTTATGACGTGTGGTGGATGGCAGTCATGAGGACGTGTGGAAGAGATGATGACGTGAGGAGGATGACATGACGTGGAGAAGATGATATAGAACTATTTCAAACAATTAAAAACAAACACAACAAATCAATAAACAAGAAAATATTGCTGTGAATGTTCGCGGGTTGTCAACTGCGGTATCCATGACTCCCGCGTAAACTTTTAAATATTCCCGCCAAGGACAAGATATCGCGGGAGCATTAATTTAGGCGGGAAGAATCGAACTCCTCCTGCCCTCATCTCCTGGCTGGTCTCTCGAGGCGGGAAGTGTTATAATGCTCGGTCTGATTACCTGAATATTCTAAAATTTATTGCATGTTGTTATTCGTTGATGTTTTAATGTACAGCCTTATGAATGTTGCAATGTACTATGTCCCTATGTTGCAATGTACTACCTTTACCTTTTGCAATGTACCACCTATACCTGTTGCAATGTAATACCTTACCTATGTATGTTGCAATTAACAATTTTAAGTGATGCAATGTACAGTCTTACCAATGTTATAATGCACAAACTTACCAGTGTTATTATATAAATTGTCTGTCCTATGTTGCAATTTACAGTTTTACCAATGTTGCAATAATAATCTTATCTGTGTTGGCATGTAAATCATACTAATAGCGTTATATATTATACACTGACGAGCATTATACATGATATTCTTGCAATATTATCAACTATGGTGATGGCAACGGAGGTATTATTTTGTCTTTTCCAAGTGCGTTCGTCTGTGTTCTTGTTTATAAGTGCCATGGCGGTTTTAGAGATTGCAGCAGTATTTTTCTAGGGGCGTGTGTTTTTTTTTATTTTATTTTTTTAGTTACGTCTTACCGGGTGTGAGCTTAGAGTGTACCCTGGAGCGGTGGAGGGAACAGGACCCACCTTCCTTCCCTCCCTCCATCCCTCTCGGTCACCGCTCCTTCTGCCATTCATCTAGACTCTTGGTTTCCCGCCTAAAATAGCGCGCCAAAGAACTCTCTTGGGTAGTAATGTCGAGTCTACATGCATTAAGATCTTTCATTTATCTCGCAAGAAGAAAGGACGGGCAAGCTCTTCTTAAATGACTGTACAAATGGTCAATAATCACTTATGAAACATGGCTAATTGCACTTACCAGTAAGAAATCGTCTTAAAAGTTATGAAGACTTCTACTGACACCTTCGTCTGTTTTATCGCTTAACATTTGACAAAAATATACTTGAGACTTACTAAGAACTTAGGTTGGGGCAGGGCGCGCCTGGAGGCTCCCAGTCAGCTGATAAAGACAGGCGGACGATCAGCTGGGCAGCGCGGGAAATCAGATGTTCCCGTGTAAAACATTTTATCCCATTGGTATCGTTCACTTTCTCGGGGAAACTTTCTATTCAACATCATTCATGAATCCCAGTTGGAAATCTTCATCATTCAAGTAATAATCTGCGGCCTGATACTTAAATTACCGTTGTGGTAGAGCATATTTGTGTGGTATAAAGTATCAAACTGCTTAGATTTAAATAAAAGGAAAGAGACGGTAGACAGTGAGTGAGCCGACGGGACAGAGCCAGAAGCCGGGAGTGGATTAGGCCCGGGACAACTCACACTACAAGGACGACACAACAAACCCAGAATACATAACATTACATGTCTTGCCTTTTGATCCTACGGTGAAACTTGCCGACGGTAGTGTTAGGCTCACGGGGTTTGTTTTCCTTCTCCCGAAGACTCGTGCTTGTCTCACCAGGCATCGTTACTGAGTGAGTCGGAAACTACCCAAGAGTCCAGAGTATTCATTGGTCTGAAGATTATGTTATATCTTCGTACCAATGAACCAACTTAACCTAAGCATAGGAACTGGGGTCCAATTGGACTGGGCCCTACTAGAACTAGAGCCCATTAGAAGTGGTCTCCATTAAAATTGGTGCCCAATAAGACTAGGATCCACGAGAACAGTGGCCTAATAAGACTAGACCCCAATCCTAATGATTAGGATGGGGCCTATTGGGACATGGGGCCATATGGCCAGCTACCGTAGAGACGCAAGCTCAAAGCGGTGTGGCCATATGCTCCATCCTGGATCATGATGTTCAAACGTCAATTTTTCCCCTGACTGGAGATAAACGATCATATCTACTTAAGGTAGAATCTCAGTGCACTTTTTACTCCATCTTTATTGGCCATAACTTGAAGGAGCCAGTTAAATGCGTCTCCACATAATCCTGTTAGGAAGGAAATTAACCTACGGGTCCATGGGAATCTTCATCATGAATGACAGTGGAAGTCTGTCGTATTGCACAGTTGAAACATTACTGTACAAAGTATTCTCAATTTCAGAACATAAGGACATAAGAATGGAAGAAACTGCAGCGGGACTATTGGCCCATACTGAGCAGTCCCATTTACACTCATCCCCTATCACTCCTCCAGGGCATATACATCCGAACTATGTTTGAAGCTATCCAGCGTATTCGAGGTTCGTATAATTGGTTTAGTTAGGTTAAATTAGGCTAAAGTTAGGATAGTTTGGTTAGGTTAAGTTAGGCTAAGGTTAGGTTAGTTTGGTTAGGTTAAGTTAGGTAAAGTTGGATGAACACATGGTGAACGGTAGATGAGACAACCAAAACTAAGACAGAGTGAACGGAGCTTAATAACTCATTCACCTGAAGCACCAAAATCACAATCAACAACAGTAATAAAATTGTAACACTTAAGTTATAATCACCGCATCAGAAAGAATAAACAAAACATCATGGCATAAGTACTGTTACAAGACACTAAAGATACATTGAAAATAACTGTATTAATGTCTTGTATTATTCACCTTCCTTATCTCCTTCCTTTCTTGGGGTTTCTCTCTCCCTTGGACCATTTCATGCAGAGGTAGGAGCGGAGGACTCAGTAATAAATATAGGAGATTTTATAGAATGAAGACTGAAACGCATCCAAGATGAGCCCAAGCCACATCGCAGACCTTTTGGATAATAATGATAATAATAATAATAATAATAACAACAATAATAATAATAACAATAATAATAATAATAATAATAATAATAATAATAATAACAACAATAATAATAATAATAATAATAATAATAACAATAATAATAATAATAATAATAATAATAATAATAATAATAATAATAATAATAATAAAAAAATAATAATAATAATAATAAGGTTGAGTTTTTATTCTAATGTGTGTGTTCTGTTTCAGGGTCTTCTGCTTTTCTTAGTTTTTACAGGAGAAAACATCATCTTTTAGTTAAGAAAGATATGCATTCTGTGATTATATAAGATTATGTGAATTACTTGAAGATTGACCCCCAGCTGGTTAGGTTAGGTTAGGATAGGTTAGGTTAGGTTAGGTTAGATTAATATTCATGTTTAGGCATCAGATGAAATAAAGTGGAGTGCCCAATCTTCACGTGATCCGATGACCATTGTACAGTATGTATATTTTCGTGTTGCAAGTATACTGTATACAGTACGTGTGGCATCTACCAGCTGGGTGTGTTTACCTGCACGTTAAGCCAGATGGTGTCCTTGGATCAGCTGATTATGTGGTGGTGATGGTCCAGCTGCCCCCCCCCCCTCCTCCACCTTCTCCTCCCCACCCTGTTACCTCCTCCAACCCCCTTGCCCTACCTTGCTCCCTCCTCCCTTCTACCTCTCCCCTTTACTCCCCCTGCCCTTTCTTACTCCCTCTCTCCCATCTCCCTCGTCATTCCTTGCTCCCTCCCTTCCTCTCTCCCTCCCTCTGACCTTCCTCTGCCTATATCCATCCTGGTCACTTTATCACGAGAAAGGTGTTCTGGGCTACCTGGTGGCTGGTGTACCTGCGTCTCTCACTCAACTCACCATAACACACTAATAAAGTACTTTCTCCTCTACCAACTTTTCTATCTATGGAGGGTAAACATTAATATCTATCGTCCAATTCTAATAAAAATCGATTAAAGCCAAAATTTGGACGACGAGAACAAAGTCAGTTCGTATCAAAACCCTTTCACATTAAATCCTTTTGGTATGGCCGTTGTTTCCAGTTTCCCCTCGTTAAGGCAGACTGACCCTTACGTCAGCAGCTCCCAGAGGCGGCCAGCACCTCGTGGGGAAGAGGGTCGAACACCTCTATACTCTCCTTGATTTCTCATGCTAAGAAGGGCGAGGGGAGGACGATCCTGAGGGCGCAATCTGAAGAAGTCGCGGCCAGAGAAACACCTTTTTGTCCCCTGTACAGAAGGGTGGACATGGCGTGCTGAGCGTCGTCCGTGTATCACTTACCACCATTTGTCGTCAACATACAGGGTAGAAGGAGGGAAAAACAATTTAAATGGACCTCATGGGAGAGGCGGACGAAACCCGAGAACCTTCAGTCTGGAGGACAGACAAAAAATGTGGCAAGATTCCGACCGTGTGGTGCTCCCTCCCTCCCACCCTCCCTTGCTACCTTTCTCCCTCCATCCCTCCCTCCCTTGCTGCCTTACTCCCTCCATTTCTCCCTCCCTCCCTTACTACCTTTATCCCTCCCTCCCTCTCCACCTCCCTCTCTCACTTGCTACCTTTCTCCCTCCTTCCCTTGCTACCTTTCTCCCTCTCTCCCTTGCCACCTCCCTCTCTCATTTGCTACCTTTCTCCCTCCCTCCTTGCCTCGTCCCTCCCTCCTTCCCTCCCAAAAAACATGTCCTCAAGAGGTAGGAACACAAATGGAAGTATTACAGTGCTCTTGTCTCCATCCCTCCTTCCTCCCTCTTTTTTCACTCCTTCCCTATCCTCCTTCCTTCCTTCCTTCCTACACCAGTTGATCGCAAAACCACAATAAACCATTATAAGACAAACACAGTTTCGCTTCTAAAATACTAAAGTGTTCACGTGTTTTACCCTAACCTGGAGTATACAGTAAGGCTCACCTCACCTGTCCCACCACCACCACTACTCTTCCAGACCGTGACTATCCACCTGTCACACCACCACCACCATTGCCTCCACCATCACCACCTCCCCAGATCCTTGACACAAAACCAGCGGTGCCCGTAACATCGGGTTTTTGGGGTTGTGACTAAAATTCCCGGCCAGTGGACAATGCACCATCCCACCTCCCGTGAGAACTCCCATAAAACTTGGCTGAATATCCGTAAAATATAAATATTCTTGGGCGTCTTTGTGCAAACTCAGCTGAATATTAGACGGTAATGAGCCGTGGACGAGCTTATCGATGGACCGTAATATCACGGTGTTGTCCCCTGCCACAGCCACTACCCGTACGGAACCCATGTTTCCGTGGATCAGTGTGTTGTTTGCGCCCTAGCATTCACAACCTCTGTTTAACGAAATGTTCACGTCCTCCTCCTCGTCATCGTCATCACCGTAGTCGTTGTACAGAGTATACCTTTCCTCCACCTCTCTCCTGTCTCTTCTCTCTATTTTTAATGCCTGAGGTTTTCTTACCTGATTGTCAAACGTGGATACAATATGAACATCATTTCCCGTTTAATATTCTCAAGCCTCCCACATCCTCCGTGACTCAGACTTCCGAACGCTAATAAAGCGAACAATGCACTACGTCGCCTACAGATTGTGCTATAACTATTTAAAATAAACTTTGAACTGTCAAATCACGGACTTGAATGATCAAGATAAGCGGTGTTAGTGGGCGCCGGGCGGAGTTGGGTAGGACGAGTGGTTGGCGCCCCTTCCGTTAGGTGAAGTGACCTGATTGAAATTTATGCCGTTTTTATGTGTCGCCGCGTTTATCGGGGCCCCGAGGAGGGTGGGGGCATTGTAGGGCATCGCTGGTGCCTTTATTTCGATGATCCATAGCTACGAGTCAAGATTTTACGACGAGTTTGTCTTTGTTGAGGCCAGCAGCAGGATGAGTCCGGAGGTGCGAGTGAGTTGTGGTGGGAAATGTGGCACCACATCTTGTCACAGTTTGTTTATAGTGTGTGTGTGTGCGTGTGTGTAATAATAATAATTATAATGATAATTATAATAATAATTATATAATAATAATAATAATAATAATAATAATAATAATAATAATAACACACACACACACTATAAAATAAACAAACCGTGAAATGACCTGTAGTATGACCTTCTCCTCACCAAGTCATTATATATCATAATTGTATCACTTATGTTACTTGTATATTATTTGTAAATCAAGAGACGCATTCCCCAATTATGCAACTGTATATTTTCAGCCTTCCGGGTGCCATGCTCTTTCAATAAACTGTTAATCATTATTATTTTATTATTATTACACACACACACACACACACCATCACTATTCAGATCACCATCCAGGAAGAAGCGTCTCGGTGCCCCGGGTTACGGGGGTGGGAGGGGGTCGGTGGTTGTGGTAAAATTCGCACAACAGTCACCAAATTCCGTCGTCGGGTTTTAGCGGTGTTCGTGCCCGGAGGAGAGGCGACGGAGTCATAAAAAGTCACCGAAATTAAGGCCGACCTATACTTAGATTCTCACAAGATTCGTAAATTTGGGAACCGGATTCTGGAGGATTCGTAAGCTTGGGATCCGGCTTGTTAAAGATTCGTAATTTTGGAGACCAGGTTATGAAAAAATAAAATAAAAAACGGTTCCAGAATTTACGATGTCTTCAATAACTCGGTCACATAACTTAGACTCTTGACCTGAACTGTAACGAAAATTCACCTGAACCAATTTATATACTGTATATATTGGCATCGAAGTAAGGAATGTTGGGTTCTACTTTGTGGTCAGAAAGTGGGGTCTTCACGCCCCCCTCTACGGTCTTCACGCCCCCTGTAATTAACATAAATGACTGGCAATAGGTACGAAAATGTAGTGAAGGCGCGTCCATTAAGGATCTCCTGAAGGTATGACGCTGGTCTTCCCTTCCTCCTCCTCCAGTATTTATGACTGAGTCCTCGTCAGCCTCTACCATAAACACCCGATAAACACTTCTTTTTGGGGGGGGTTGGGGGGGGATTTGTATTTCTCTTGGTATATGAATTTTATCTTTATTTTCCTTAAATATCATCTGTCTGTCTGTCTGTGTCTCTTGCGTACTATGATAAATACATTTTACAAGACCCGTAATAAATGTGTGTGTGTGTGTGTGAGAAAAGAAAGAGAAAGGGGAGGGTAGGAGGAAGGTTGGGGGGGGTTACGGAGGTGTTAATCCTAAGATGTCGTAGATGGATTAGTCCTTCCGTCCCCAAGACACCACAAGGTATGTAACAGGAAGTGAAAGGTGGTGGTGGTGGTGGTGGTGGTGGTGGCATCGGAGGTGGTGGTGGCAGGTTAAGTTAGATTAGGTTAGGTTAGGGCAAAGATAGGTTAAGTTAGTTTAGGGTAGAAATAGGTTAAGTTAGGTTAGGTTTGGGTTAGGTTAGGCTAAGTCTCTGTAGCCATCACGCTGCTGTTACGACCTACTGCCGGTGTTATAAATAATTGACTACTCATCGACCATTAGGGATGAGTAACGCCACAATAGAGTAACGGTCCAGAGAGTAACGGTGACGCCCCCGGGTACTGAGTGGCCTAGTCATTTAGTTACTCAGTCAGCCAGTCAGTCAGTTACCCGTCAGGCAGTCAGTCAGTCCGTCCGTCAGTGACGCAGTCAGTCAGTTTGTTAACAGTCAGTCAATCACTCAGTTCATCCATAATATATAATGTAAACAGTACCTATAAACCAAGATAATTAAACACCTGCCGCATTACAACTCTCTGTAAAAAGAAAACAAAATACTACTTTGCGTTCCTGATTGCCATTCTAAAGTGACTCAAAGTGAACAAAACATGTGTTCCACGTAAGAGCATGTACAGCACTATAATCCCCACATTTATGCCACCACTTGAAGTTTCTGTATACCATAAATTCTCTTTTGTTTACATTCCTCCGCCTCCAGCTCCAATGGGTGCCACAGGAAGTAAACAAAGCCAGAACATGGCGTACATCACTTCCGGCCCAAACAAAAGACTAGCGACGGGTGTGTTTATGGTCCCTTGTTACATAAATATCGCATTACCTAATAGTTCCTTCCTATACGAAGCGGTAAATTTAACCCTTGTGTATAAAGAGCACAATAGTTTATCAGTACAGTATATATTAGATAGGGAGAATACATATACACACTAATGTAGACCAGGGAAGAGTGGTGGAGCGGCAGATGTGTGGATGTAAACAATGAGACAGATGAGGGCGGTGTTGCGTGACTGGCGGAGAGGGCGGGGCGGGGTTGCTACTAAACGGCGGTTTTCATGGTGGGCTGCGACACCTCGGCCGTGGCGGGATGGTGGTGGGAGGCTGCTAGGAGAATGGAAGGAACTTTAGACAAATACTGGGGAAAAGGTTTAACCCAAAGGACTTGAGGAGTGAGGTGAGCTGTAGCGAGTGTCAAGGTATTTAAATATTAATACACTAATTCGTGTTAAAGGGATTCAATCAGTTGTAGTAAAATACGAGTAAAGTTAAAGAGAAAATCAACGGACGTATACATAAAAATCTCTGGCTATGTAAATCACAGGGGGTAAGTGAGCAAGATATATAGAGCCAATAAGAGCTTGTGGATGATATGGGTTGCTGTTGTGAGTGTTTCTTGGTGTTAATGAAGGGTTATTTTGTGATTGATGAGCTGTGATCTGTATGAAGGGAAAAAGACCTATAGTCAATCATCATCTTTTTCATTGTAAATCCACAGTCTTTTACGGTCAGAACTACTTAATTTTTTTGCCTCACACAGTATTAATATAAGAACAAAGATTTTTATCCACCATCCAGTCATAAATAATCAATAGTAGATCAGGAAGCTGGGATACGATAGCCATCTGGACCCTCTACCCGTCCCCGGCGCCACCATTCCCCTCACTCTCTCCCCTCCGTCACCCACCCTCACACACACACACACGCCCCTCGCCCCTCCCCTCAACACCCGGCCTCCCCTCACACACACACACGATCATCACCAGGGGGATATAAAGAACTAAAACACTAATAATGATAAAAAAATCGACGAAAATAAAGGACATTTTCTTCTATACAAGAAGCTTTCCTTCCATCAAGCACAAACTGGCTCTCCACTTCCCTCCACACCTGAACACAGACACACAGCTGGGCCACGCCGTCTACCACCACACCGATAGGTCACTTTAATGAACCCTCTTTTGTTTCCGGTTAACTGAGTGCCATGTTCCCCACTCCCACACTCCCTCTTTATCCCCCCTCTCATCACCCATCTCCCCTTCCCCCCTTATCCTCCCCTCGTCACCTCACCATCACTCATCTCCCCTCTATCCCTCCCTCCCTAACCTCCCCCTCACCAGCCATCTCTCTAGGTCCCCCACCAACACCCGTCTATACTCTTCTCCCTGTGTTCGGTCCTGAGTTGTTCACTATTCCGTGGGTCCCTCGTTAGCCTGCAACAGCCCAGGTGCATCAGTGTCTCAGTTCCTGCTTCCTGTCCTCTCCAACACCTTGTAGTGACCCTCCCTCCCCTCCCTGGCTTCACTGCTATTTAAGTTCGAATAACTCTTAACTTTACACATCTCCCCACTGTCCTGGACACCTCCCTGGCCCAGTTCTATCGTTACAGCTCTTATTCCACACCAAGCCTCAGCCACCCTTTGGTCTCCACCCCGTCGTAACTCTCCCAGCAGACGTGATCCATAAACCATATACAGGAGGGGAGAGGAGGTGACACAGTCCTGGGGTGATGAATGTATGGACGCCCCCCTCCACCTCCTCTCCTCAACTGTCCCTTCCATCACCCTCTGTGTGTGTGTGTGTGAGACAATGGTACACCGACACCCTACAGCACCACGCCCATCTTACCCCCCTCCCCCACCACCCACTGTAACACCACGCCCACCCTTCCACTTCCTACTGTAATGTCACCCCCCACTCTTTGCCTCACTGTAACACCAAACCCCCACCACCACTAGCTCTACTCTCACCCAGTGTAACAACACCTCCACCCACTGTAAACATCACCTCCACCCACAACACCACCTCTACCTCTACCCACTGCAACACCACCACCATCACCACCTCTACCCTCACCCACTGTAACACTACCACCACTTCTACCCTCACCCACTGTAACAACACCTCCACCCACTGTAACACCACCACCGCCTCCACCCTCACCCACAACACCACCACCGCCTCCACCCTCACCCACAACACCACCTCAATACAAAACCATAGATACTCAACCATATTCTCACCAATAATTATTTCAATGGACGACATGACTGAAGTTCAACATAGACGAGAAACAAAACAAAAGCGAATATCCAAACCTCATAAGACTAACCTCCATTAACTTATACCAAAAACCAAAACCAATGAAAAAAAATTCCGCCAAAAATATTACCAATTAAAATAAATATGATCTGTTTTTCTTCATTAAGTTGTATGTACTTCTGAAGGTTCATAAATGAATTGTTAAGAATGTTGAGAAAAGTCGGTTCTGACGTACAGACAGATGAGAGTAATACTGTCTTCTCACCGTTGTATTCCAGGCGGGATATAATAACCAAAAGGAGAAAACGTTACCTGACCTGACCTGGTACGTGAGGTTAATAATTATATACCGGTAGATGACAATAACAACAATCTCGCCTGTAGAAGTGTTTGGCCTATATGTGGCCTAGTGGGTACACCTCTAGACTTTATCCTAGAGGTCTTTGGTTCGATCCCGAGACACTACCAATCGAATGCAGTGTCGATCACTTTCCCCTTCTTTACAGTGTACTATATCCTGCATTAATGTAGTTCTTCACCTTTATAATGTTTCCCACGTTTATACAGGTGTGTTCTACTAATTATTCTCAATAACCTCGTCTACAGGTGTTGAAGTTGACAAAGGTGGATATTTTTATTAAGATCCTCACCTGTATAACGATTCATACAGGTTATTAGTGAAGTCTACAGGTATACGGGTTCTTAGGCTTATAAAGGTTTCTATATGCTTCTAGTGGGGGTATGAGGGGTGGGAGGCAGGCAGGGCGGGGGAGGGAGGGAGCGTGAACTAATTAGCCTACGTACAGGTATGAGGTAGCACGTATATTCCTCCACCTTAGAGGTATTAATCTCTCTCTATTTATCTATCCCTGTCTATCTATCTGTTTATATATCTATCTATCTATTTATGTCTGTCTGTCTGTCTCATCTTGACTTTACCTTTTTTCTGGCTGATTCTTTCTTCAGGTAACATATGTCCAGGTGAGATTAAGACAGGTAGGTCCCGGGAAGTTCCAGTCTGAGTAACACCTGTGGGCAGAGAAGACATTTAATTTAGAGAGGGACAACATCACTCTAGGACATTACCTGAGATACCACCTGATGCACCACCTGAGACACCACCTGAGACACCACCTGAGGCACCACCTGAGACACCACCTGAGGCACCACCTGAAGCCCCATCTGAAGCACCACCTGAGACACCACCTGAAGCCCCACCTGAAGCACCACCTGAAACACAACCTGAAGCACCTTCTGAAGCACCATCTGAAGCCCCACCTGAAGCACTACCTGAAGCACCACTTGAGAAGCGAACTAAAACAGGATACATTGAATACCGAAAAAGATGTAATAATAATGTACCTATAAGAAACATCCTTTTAAAATCCGCAACTTAAGAGAATAACAACGAGAACCTCCAGCTGGGCGAGAGGTTACATCACAACCACCACCGCCACACTCACCCCAGCTCCAGACAGCAACTCACCACACTACCGAAACTCCTCTTTAATAAGCATGAATCATCGTTCCAGGGAGCAGTAAGACAGTTCATAAGCTGTCAGTTGGTCATCGTGTGTGTGTCTGGTATAATATAGACCATCTCGTAATTACCAATACACAAAGATCCAGGAATGTCCCCATAAACTCATTTATGGATCTTATTGTATTATCTGAATTCCATTAAAAATCTTCGACTTCAGCTGACCTGTCATTGGCTTGCCTTAGGCGGTGGCCCACCTTGCTGAGAAGTCAGGTCACTCAGGCAAGAGCGAACCTTTGAGTTTGGGAATTTTTCGATTCTTCTTCAGATGCTTGATGGCGCCACGCCCTCGGTCACCTGCAGGAGTAAGTTTTCGTTCACTCACCTTCAATTACAGTATTCAATCACTGATTGTTCCTGATGATTAAGGTAACTAAAGGTAAATAGTGTGAACGGTAATATATAATCCACAATTTTAAGCCAATAGACACGTGACTAAAGAAACACAACAGCCAAGACACAGCCCGTGGACCCGGCCGTCGCCCAGCGAACACCTGGTGGTGACCAACCCATTATCTGAAAGTGAAAGGCTGTCTCCAGGACGTGAGAAAAAAAATGTTTTGTCTCATCTTCCTTTCACGTCGTATAGTAATAACGTATCATTCACTCTTTAGCTGTCAATCGTAAACAGTAGCACTGGCACTGGTACTCACTGATCAACTAAATCTGAAAAGGCAAGCCCGAACTAGTCATGTTTTCCTGTTGGGTGTCAGGTGCCTGGGGTGCTAAATATACCAGCTCCCGTACCTCGCGTGGGTGTAAATCTGAAATATGGATCTTATTATGAAACTGAACGTCAGCCAGAGGTGAAGGAGCTGTAAAGACCATCCAGACAGCACGTTGGCTTAAGGTATTCATTGTGAATTCAACATCCTTCAAGACGATCCACGTGAGTCGTGACTCGTGAGACACTTGACGGTATGCCATTAAGACGACCTGGGTCAGGGCACCCCACAGTGAAGATGACCTCTGACCCTTACCTGTAGACGGGGTCATTGTTCTCAACCTGGTGATTAAGTTCTCCTCCAGGGTTTTTATAATTTAAGCTAAAATTTCTTTACCTGACTCGATTGAGAAAGGCTGGAAATTAGTAGGTAACTGTGTGACATCGCGTGACCTCTGTTATAATAAGTGTTATGATTATAAATATCTCACTTTTACTTGGATGGGCTCAATCCCCCATTCTTCCTCGCTTGGCCAGTCCTTGTCCCCACTTACATTGGCTCGTTCCCCACTTATCACCTTCCTCCTCCTCCCCCCTCCCCATCCTGTGTCCCCACGCCTTGATAAGCGTCTTTTCTACAATGTCTTCAACCAGGTGTTCTAAGAAGCTTTATACCGTACTGTTAGTTCCACTCCCTCACAGCCGCTCCCTCACGTCTGGCTGCAGCGTACAACCATAAAAGTCTTTGGTGTGCAACATCCACCACACAGTACATCTATAGACTACAGTACAGTTCATTAATACTTCGAACATCTATTGTAGAAGTTTATTCCCTGGAGTAGCTTTTAGTCAATATGTATAACCATGTGAGTTAAAACTATTGTTGAACTCTGAACTAATTAACTTTTGGTGGGCAGACAATGAAATGCTTTATCTCGTTGCTGTGTTAGATTATTATGAAACATTACAATATTTTATTTCTGTCATACTGTTTCTTTCTATAGAATAGAAATATATGAATTTCCAGTAGTAATTAAACAATTGTAAGCGGGGTTATGCCCTTCTGTGGGCTGAATTAGAGAATACCAAAGAGAAAAACCTGAAATTAGAGCAAGACATCTTGAAATTAAAGGAAGAGATATCAAATATGAAGGGAGAAACGAGACAGGGAAAGCAGGTGAATGACGAATGGAAGGTTGTGAGGAGAGGGACTACCAAGCTGGTGGTCAAGAAACACACCAAGGATACAACAACGACTACAACAGCTAAGTGTACCAACTCGTTCAGTCCCTTGATAGACGAAATGGACGTTAGCACAGTCAGGGACAGGACTGACAAGGAAGGTATAAAAACTTTAATTGTTGGTGACTCACAGGTAAGGTACTTGGACAGGGCTTTTTGTGGTAAAACTGAAAATAGGATGAGGGTGTGTTTGCCAGGAGCTGGGGTGGGGGATATAGTTGACAGGATGGACAATATCTTGTCTGGTAATGGGAACAAACCCATTATCTGCCTCAGTGCAGGAGGCAATGATATTGGCCGGTGTAGGAGTGAAGAGCTTCTTGATAAGTTCAAGACAGCTATAGATCATATTAGGACTAAGGAAGGGATCCCTATCATATGTGGTGTACTGCCTAGAAGGAGAGTTAGCAATGAATGGTTGTCAAGGGCAGTTGGTGTCAACGACCGTCTTGACGGATATTGCAAGTCAATATCAGTCCCATTCATTGACAACTGGGACAACTTCTACGGCAGAAGGGACCTTTATGCTAGGGACGGGGTACACCTGTCTCGGGAGGGGGTGGCAATCCTGGCTGGGTCTCTCGAGGGGGCAGTTCAAAAGATATCGAAGTCTTTAAACTGCTAGGGGAACATATGGGCATGGGGGTGGAGGAGACTGCAGTGGGAGCAGGTAAACAAGGTGAAAGATTACAGGGAAATAGTGTTAGGAATGATGACAAAACTAAATTAGACAGGGAGTTTAAACCTAAATGAGGTAAAAGGAGGACTCAGAACACGACTAACTTAAATGTCTACTATGCAAACAGTAGAAGTATGAGAAACAAAATGGATGATATTAGGGCCTTGGTATGTACCGAAAAAATCGACATAATAGCATTCACTGAAACGTGGATCAACCTAGACTCACGTGAGTTACCGGTCGAATACCAAATTGCAAGTTATAAATTGTTCCATACCGATAGGGGGAGTAGCAATCTATGTCAGGGATAATCTGAAGTGTGAAATAAATAAGGAAATAAAAACTGAGTGGAATACAGAAACAATTTGGATAGAACTAATCGATGGTAGGGAAAAATTAATCACAGGAGTAATATAATAGACCTTACAATCTTGATAGAGTTAATGAGCGACTTATCTGGGATGAAATGCGCAGGGCTTCCATACACAACAAAGTCTGTATAGTAGGCGACTTTAACCTTGGCCAAATAGATTGGACTGACCTTACGGGTAACTCAGAATCAAAGAATTTTCTCGAAACGATCCAGGACTGTTTCATAAGTCAACATATAACCGAACCCACAGGGGGTAATAATATACTCGATTTAGTTCTGTCAAACAGAGAAAAACCTCATTAGCAATGTCGAGGTAGGGAACGAACTTGCAGTGATCACAGAGAAATTAGATCCCAGCTAGATTTTCAGGGCAGACGTAAGGAAAATTCCACTAAAGTACCAGATTTCAGAAGGGCAAACTTTGACAGTTTAAGAAGGCAGCTGAGAGAGGGGGTGTCGCGCTTGGGCGTGAACCTGACAAATGACACTGACCTGATAACGAGATCTGAGATTGCCGAGTTCCACGACAATTTAAATAGTGAGTTACTTAATGCACAAAGGCAGAACATACCATACAAAAAACTCAGATCAGACAACAATGACCCTAAATGGATAAATAAGTATTTAAAGAATATCATTAGCCAAAGGAAGGCTATAGGTAGAACGATAAAGCGTGGCGAAATTTACCTCCAGGATTATTATAAGGTATTGGCGAGTAGGGTTAAAACCGAGATAAGGAAAGCCAAGAGGAATAATGAGGTAAGGATAGCAAGGGAGGCGAAGACAAACCCCAAAGGATTCTACCAAATGTATCAAACTAAAACACGAGAAAAGATTGGACCAATACGGTCAGATACCGGCGAGCTCACTGACAACGGCAGAGAAATGAGCAATAATTTGAATAAATATTTTTCAACGGTTTTTACCACCGAAAATTAAACATGATACCCGAGGCACCGACTCTATTCAGAGATAGTGAAGAAAACAAATTAAGCGAGATAGTAGTGACTAGTAACGATGTTAGTAAGCAAATAGACAAACTAAAGCCTAATAAGTCACCTGGTCCCGATGAGATATTTGCCAGAGTATTAAAGGAATGTAAGGAAGAGCTTAGTATGCCCTTAGCTAAGTTGTTTAACATGTCCTTAAAAACAGGTGTAGTACCAGAATCCTGGAGGATAGCGATTGTAATACCGATTTTCAAGAAGGGGGATAGATCACTATCCTCTAACTATCGCCCAATCAGCCTAACTTCAATAGTAGGCAAACTACTAGAATCAATCATTTCAAACTCTATTCGAAAGCACCTGGAGAAGCACAAGTTGATCAATGATTCCCAACATGGCTTCATAAGCGGGCGTTCATATCTAACTAATCTATTAACATTCTTTTCATCAGTTTTCGAATCGGTGGACGAGGGGCACAATTATGATGTGGTATATCTCGACTTTAGCAAAGCCTTCGACAGAGTCCCCCACGAAAGACTAATTAGAAAGGTAGAAGCACATGGCATCAAGGGTAATATCCTTAAATGGATAAGGGCGTTGTTACATGACAGGAAACAGAGAGTGAGCATTAACAGCAAGCACTAAGTCCCATTGGAGCAACATCACTAGTGGAGTTCCCCAAGGCTCAGTACTTGGATCATTATTATTTATTATATACATAAACGATATAGATATCGGCATAGACAGCAACATAAGTAAATTTGCTGATGACACTAAAATAGGACGTGTTATTAAATCTGACGAGGACTCAGCAAAACTACAGAAAGATCTAAACAAATTTTTCGAATGGTCTTAAAAATGGCAGATGAAGTTCAACGTGGACAAATGTAAAGTACTCAGTATAGGAGATGTAAACAGGGAAACCAGATACCAGATGAACAACGATGCCATAGAGAAATCCGACTGCGAGAGAGATTTAGGAGTAATGTTAAGTAGGAACCTTAAGCCAAGTAAACAATGTGTTTTTGCTCTTAACAAGGCTAATAAAGTACTTGGGTTCATACAAAGGAGTGTTAGTTACAAGACTAGCGAGGTCATCCTAAAACTGTATCTTGCGCTTGTGAGACCACACCTGGATTACGCAGTTCAGTTCTGGTCACCGTATTACAGATTGGATATAGAATCCTTGGAAAGAATTCAGAGGAGAATGACAGGACTAATCCCGGGCATTAGGAACCTTGAGTATAGAGACAGGTTAAAACATCTTAATTTGCACTCCCTCGAGACACGTAGAGCGAGGGGCGACCTGATAGAGGTGTATAAATGGAAGTCAGGGCTAAACAAAGGGGACATTGGAAAGGTACTCAAACTATCCAACCAGGAGCGAACTCGTAACAATGGTTTTAAGTTAGACAAATTTAGATTTAGGCGCGAAAAAGGTAAACACTGGTTTGGAAACAGAGTAGTGCATGAATGGAACAAGTTACCAAATATCATCATTAACTCGAATACGCTGAATAGCTTCAAACATAGGTTGGATGCTTATATGAGCAATAGGGGTTGGGTGTAAACGGGACTGCCCAGTATGGGCCAATAGGCCCGCTGCACTCGCTGCAGTTTCCTCCATTCTTATGTTCTTATAAAGTAAATGAATCTGCCTCCTGAATAGTCTTCCCGGAGCAAAGAAATCAATCATGAATACTGACACACCATCAACAGTTTGTATTCTTCATGCCAACAATGAGTGACGTGAATAATGAATAATGCCAGGAAATTGAACGTTACAAGGAAGGTTCAGCGAGACATTGAATCGTTACAAGGCGAACAGCGAGGCACAGCACCACAGATCCGGTCCTGTGAGGCGACTCTGTTGTTAATGAAACTTTTTTTTTGGTGTTGAGAGAATGTCCACCTCGTCCACAATATCCGTCGCTAGGCTGGTATGTGAGACCATAACCACATTGATGTGTTAAAATATGATTATTTCTCAACAACAATAAGCACTTACTCGTCCTTGTCATCACTGTACCCAGGGCGGGGGCCACACACCCAGTACACACACACACACACTAGGTAAGGGTACGACCCACCTGATGAAGTATAAGTGAATCCTTCCTGTGGCTGGGTGTTGTAGTCCATTCCCAGGGACACAGGTGGTCTTATGACTAGGTTAGCTAGGAGTACAGTTCCTCGTAAGTCTACCTCCTTCATCTAAGGCACCAGCTCTGTCTCCCTCCTTCTCTTCCTTTCGTCCTTTGAAGGGGTCATTTCCGTTCTCCTATACCTCCCATTCCCCCCTCCTCCCTTCGTTGTCTCACAGAACCCCCCACTTTCTCCTCTTCCATTCCACATCCGCCTTCCAGTTACCCACTTCCTCCTCTTCCCTTCCACATCCGCCTCCCAGTTACCCACTTCCTCCTCCTCCTCCTCCCACACAAACAATGACACCAGAAGCACACACCATGACCACCACACAACTACAACTTCCAGACCATCATCAACGCTCTCAATTACTGGATCATAAGGGTTGTTTCTCGGTAGTCTAGGAACGACTTTATAGATCCTATGGAGGTAAGGGCGTGGCAGCAGCCGTGGGTAATTACAGAAGGTGGGCAGGTGCACTCCAGGACGCCCCAGCGGCTCATCAGGAAGTTGTCATGGGTTCTCAAAGGTCCGTTAGTTAGTTTCTCCTCGTAACTGAAGAACTTATCTACGTGACTCATTTAAAGCTACAAAAAAAAACATAACATCATTTATGGAGACAACTCTGAGGTACCAAGTTTTCGTGATTCCCAACCCTGAGTTTTGTTCTTACCTCCCTGTTCACATGTTGCGCTAGTCATGCCGCACCTCGATTATGCTGTTCAGTTCTGGTGCCCTTATTATAGAATAGGGTGGTAGATGAGTGGGACAAGCTTAGCAACTTTGTAGTAAGTGCTAGAACGCTGGAAAGTTTAAAAAGGAGGCTAGATAGATTTATGGACGATAGAGTGGTAGTAACTCTCGACAGGAGCTGCCATGCACAGGCCAACCGGCTTATTGCAGACTCCTTATGTTCTTATGTATAGAGTATGTGTGAATTCGAATCTAAATCCTGATTAGTTTGGCGAATCATCTGAAGATTCGGCAACTTAGCTTATACCACCTAATGATTAAACACCCTAACGCTACCTCAGGGGCTTTAATTAAGGTAGTAAATGTTAAGGTGTTTATGGATATTAACATTAAATATAGTTTTCACTGAGACACAAAAACTGTTAATCTTAACATACATTTTCTTTGAGTAAATAGACAAAAGATAGATATTTTAGTATGTAAAATAGACGACAGCTTAAATCAAGGTATAGTTTCAAGACACGAAAACTACAAAATGCAAGCTGACCTAACTTTACATAGTCACGGGTCACACTACAGCACAATACTAAAGTTAATATTATGCTTAAATTTACAGGGTCAGGCAGGAACCGTAGGAGTAAGACAATGGTTGAGTGTGAGATGATAGTAAGACGAGACAGAGACAAGATTCTTTATCCCTTACAGGTCAGGAGAGCGAGTCTGTGATCCTGGTGGGAGAGCTGTGAACCTCAGAGAAGGTCACCCATACAGGGGTGTAGGGGCTGACGGATCCACTCTAAAACTCTGACTTTTATGACGCTGGTGTTGTGTTAGCCGAGTTCTTGTTTTCCTTAAAAAAACCCGGAGATTTAAGACTATTCCCAGAGTCTCGTACGTTAAGATAAGAACATAAGAATAGAGGAAACTGTAGCTTCCCTACTGTCGAAATGTCAATTTGTACTAAACACAAGACTGGTATTCGAGAGACGAGCCAAAATCCTTGTGATTGATGGATTTTTCAAAGCCGTGATTTTGACTATTAAACATTTGATCCGAAGAACAACAACAATAACGCCTGGGTTAGGTTAGGCTAGCGTTAGGTTAGGTTAGATATTAGCTCCGGAGTTATCACCATTAACTCTTTATATCCTCGACATGTACGACTGACACACACACACACACAACATACTTACAACACACATACAACACTCACGGGCCAACACAACACCCTCCCTCCAACTGACCATTAACCTACCTTACCTACAACCTGGCCCCCTTCGGGTCAGGGATGGTCGTCCTGAAGGGATCAGCTAATTAACACAAAGCCACCTGACCTCAGCTGGGCTATCATCCATGGTAAGCAGTGGAATACATATATTTCACGAAAGACGTTATCAAGCATGACTTTGCAAGACGTAGTACAAGAAAGTTTTGATGCGATTTCTTCTGTGTTAGAAGTTTAAAGGTATAGCGTAGCGGGGATCGGGAAAGAGGGAGGGGAAGGGGCGAGGGATTAATAAAGGTTGGGTGAGGTTCTGCATGACACAACATATGACCTTTTGTTTCACCTTATCCTGGGTGTGGAGGCGTATATTAATAATAATAATAATAATAATAATAATAATAATAATAATAATAATAATAATTAACAGTTTATTGAAAAAGTTCTGCAGCCCGAAGGTAGATAGAGAGGGTAGAGAGAGTCGTAGACAGTCTGGGAGAGACAGAAAAAGACAAATGGACAGACAAGAAGAAAGAGAATCAATATGTCTCACTGACCACCATTGCAACCGATCACTAGCTAGACTCCCAGGTCGGTTACAATGGTGGTCCTCACTTACAGACGGAGCCCAGCGTTACTTACGGACACAAATGGGCGACAAACACCATCACTCAGGCAACTCTTAGGAAACGCATTGCTGTACAAACGCATGAAAAAGCTGACAAATCAAATACGGAATATTCGGTTTTATCCCAAAGCAAAAGTGTCCGAGAGAGAGAGAGAGAGAGAGAGAGAGAGAGAGAGAGAGAGAGAGAGAGAGAGAGAGAGAGAGAGAGAGACCTCGCAGTAAGTATGGTGACGACTGAAAGCTCGCTTTTTGATGGCAACTCAAAAGTTTGGATTTCCTTCAATCAATTTTAGTGATGGCAACGACATCACAGCAATATCAGGTGGTGTGACCCTTGGATCAGCTCCCCTGGTAAGCCAATTAATTATTTACTACTTTAGGAGGTCAGCTAACGGATTCTCAGGTCGGTTAATGCAACGCCAGGTCAGGTCAGACCAGGTGTCTTACCATCGAGCGGGTAAATTCTACGATCGATCGGTTCATCTTAGTTTAGTTAATTCGACGCTACGTCTGTCTGTTGAAGCCAGTCATTTCGGTGCCTGGGCAAAGAGACCCCACCGTAACTGTTGGGATTGGGATCAGTCCTAATGGGTACATAACAGTAGGTTAGGTTGGGGTCTATTATCACTGTGACCTCTTGGACGTACAACTATCTGTTCACGTCACCTGTGCTGTGCGAGGCTAGTCTGTCTTACCCTCCACTTATATTAGAGGAAAGATTTTTCGGGCAAGAACCTATAAGAGATTTAACCTAAAGCTATATCAAACAAGTCGTCACTCTCAGGGCGAGCAAAGCAAAACTCTTCAAAGCACATCGTCATCACCTACTGAATATGGAACCAGTCATGATTGTAATTTTTGTCAATAAAAGAATGTTGACAAACTTCGCTTGTAGTAGAGCAATAATAAAACTTGAGAACGTATAGTTATCTATAGAAGGCGGTGAGTGACTGCCAGCCCTTCACTGTAGCCACGTCGGCCCCCCTACAGGGTGAAGAGTTGTGTCTTACGGGTCCTCTATTTTGTTGTTTTTGTATGCGATGTGAGAATGGTGTGGCGGTTGTGGGGTCAGCTGTCATTTAGCACCTTTCTCTGTTTCTCTCGTCTTATATATTTCTGGGAAGAGGAGACACGCAAAGCGATACTAGTGAATCTCTTTACCAGATAAGACGAAAAACTAAGATTAATTTGATTTGCCAAAATAATTGTGTTGTATCATGAAACTGTACAATGCGACGGAGACAACTAAAAACGGACTTTTCTAATAAGTTAACCCATTAGCATGGGTCACCATGAGTCAGGCCAAGCCAACACTAGGTCAATTAAGGTCAACTTCGCAGTTGACACCATCTTAAGGTCTGTTTGTCGACACACAGCGAATCCCTTTAATAGTTCTCGCTGTAGTTTCCCCCCCCCCAATTTTGTCGTTCTGTCTCCCCTCTCCCCCCACACGTTCCATACTACAACAACTTCGTACCCCAGATATTAACCCTAAGGCAATCAATTGTGTGGATCATGACTGTTACGTCTTACTGTAGCATTACATGAGACTACATTTACGCTAAACATTACGTACCTAACTTATATAGTTTTTAGTGTATGGAAAATATTTAGGGTTCGCGAATAAACAAATCACCCTGGCATTCCTGAGTAAAGTTGAAAACATGTAGAAAATGGAAATTTTCTGAAAATTTTTAGCGTTCTAAAAAAATAGAATGTTTCTGAACAAAAATAAGATCTTTCTGAAAATTTTCAGAATGTTTCTGAATAATTTTAGAATGTTTCTGAAAAAATTCAGAATGTTTCTGAATAATTTCAAAATATTTCTGAAAATTCTTAGAATGTTTTTGAAACATTTTAGAATGTGTGAAATTTTTCAGTATATACAGTATATTCTCACACACACTCACAGATACACAAGGAACATTGGTGAAAGGAGAGATGGTTTATGGTGGGAAGAAAGGAGTCATAAAGTAATCATTCCACCTGCGACAACACCTTGTCTACTCTAAAGTATCTTTCTCCAGAGTACCATTATGTACTGTTAATACGTTTGTGTACATATCCACTTTTCTGTCTGCTTCATACTCGACAGTCAACACCGTCCTCGAGGCTCACCACCTACCTATAGGCTATAGTATATATAGCCGTGTCTTCATATTACCTGATTTAAGTCTCCTATAGTTCTCATTGGTCTTTTCGCAGGTAAGTAGATGACATGAATAAATAAATAGAATAGGGGATCACCTAGAGATTAGCCTACACCCAACCCACCTTATTTCACCTGATAATTGTACACCATAACGATTACTTGGGGGTTAGGTTAGCGTTAAGCCATTTCCCAAGGCCAAACTACACCGTACGTTCGCCAATATGACCCTAATACTACCGTGTACACATACATACATACCTCTATGTGCACCTCGGTCACCACTAAGACTTACACACGGGCGTGGAGATCCGATGGGAGATGTGGTGAGGGGGAGGCGTAAGGATGGTTTATTGGGAGGAGAGTGGTCATAAAATAATCGAATGTAGGAAAAATTCACAGGAAAAAATCACAGGAAAAAAATCACAGAGAAATAGTCGCAGTTGTCTGGTTGACGGTTTCTGGGTTGGTTATTGAGTAAGATATGTTATCGAATAAATGCTTAATGAGGAACAGAAATATAGTATTTTTATAAAGTTTTGTTCCTTAACGCTCATACAGCGGTAAGGTGCGGTAAGCCCATACTTTTGATATTTCTCTCTGTGTGTGTGTGTGTGTGTGTGTGTGTGTGTGTGTGTGTGTGTGTGTGTGTGTGTGTGTGTGTGTGTGTGTGAATTAAATTGTCATTGGTATGGTGATTGGCGACAACTAGTACCAAAGCAATATTCTGCAGTTAGATAATGTTGTGACTTTTTTTTTCCGTTCACCGTGCTGCTGGACCCACCTCGACGTGTATATTTAACCTGGGATGTTCGACTTGTTATTTAAGGGAAGTCGAAGCCAAGACATGATGATTGAGATAAGTTCATGGAAAGTGAAAGCAATAATAACAATATAAAAAAATACACGCTTCACCTCTAAGGCTTCAAGCAGGTGGTCCTCAGAGATCAAGAATTGGGTCGGTTAGTACACTTGGTGAGGGTAGGAGAGCAACGTCAGCGGCAGGGAGAAAGACATAAGTTTCTTCTTTCTGCAGATAATAAGGGTGACTCGGCGTGACTAGGGCGTATGGTGTTGATGATGGAGAAGGCTTAAAGGGGGGGGGGGGAGTGATGAGGGATTCTACACGATCAACAAACACCAGCCAGCTATCTCCCACTGTAACATATTAAACGTCTTTCCATAAGTGTTCAGTCAACCTTCAATAACACAAAAAACGGCAGCAGTAATAAGCATGTAGGATTTTTTTTACCCCAGAGGAAAAAATACATTGACAGGTTCACCCGCAGTAATAAGCATGTATGTATTTTTTTACACAAGAAAAAAATGAGTTCCACATATAAAGGTGAGGCTGGGTGAGTTCAGGCGGCAACAGGTCTGTACCGGAACACTATGAAAGTGCCGCCTAGGTCTGGTTTATTGGTCTCCAGCACCACAGACCTCGACCGTGGCTGACCACCTATCTCGATGACCACCAGCTCGCCAGGACACAGTTTTCCTACAACCACCTTATCCACAACCAGTTCACCATGATTATAGTGCCTTGTGTGAAACTCCTTTACAACAAACATCATCATCATCATCATCATCATCATCATCATCCTGTAACTTTTAACTGTTGCCTTGAACCTTCAATACCCCAGTAAGAGCCTCCAGTGTTTCCAATATCATCTACATATTGCCTAAATTAACTTGAAGAATGTAATCGCAGAGGCGTAAAGAGAAATGAGATAAAACGGCCAATAATCACCTTTATTTTAAGCCTTAACACATCTAAGATAACCGCACCTCGGGACAATAACAAAGCGAAGACGTTGCACAGGTGGTGATGGCCGGAGGGAGAGAAAGGGCGCTGGCTATACCTCTTCCCTCCCTCTTCCCTCACATCACCTTCTCCACCATTCCACCTTCCGTATTGTTACCTCCTCCCTCGCCTCCTTCGGGCTTTTAGTGTATGGTAGTAAACACAGTTACGGTATGCAAAACAAATCAGTATAAGAAGACAGGACAGTGTTCAGCCGCAGACTCAAGCAGGAAATTTAGCTAAACAAAGAAGATCATCAGCAGACAAGACAGTATTTAACAGAGACTCCCACAGGATGCTAGTAAATATTAGTTTTTTTTTGCTAAGTAAGACAGACCTGAAACCGTCCATCCCCCGAGGAGAAAGGAGGAGGAGGATGGGAAGGGGAGAGAGTGAGTGGAAGAGGAGAGGTGGGAGAGGAGGAAGACAGGGCGATTGGAAGGGTAGGAGTGGGGGAGGAGGGGCAACACGACCTCCAGGGTCACGTGAGACAACATCCATTGTTCTGGGCCAGGGAGAGGAGTCCCACGACCTGCACCTGATTACCTTCTTCCGCCCACTGATTCTGGCCCAGGGCTCCACCAGGTCCACCTGTCTGACCCAGCATCCTCACTTATAAGCAACCACGCCTCCCCCCTCCAGCATCCTCACCTAACCTAACCCACCACGTCCCAAGCATCCTCACCTAACCTGACCCACCACGCCCCAAGCATCCTCACCTTACCTGACCAACCACGCCCCAAGCATCCTCACCTAACCTGACCAACCACGCCCCCAGGATATTCACTTGATCTTCATCGCCTCCTTTGTGTAGTTAAACGCCAACGTGCATCAAGACCCCACAAAAACATTCAGTATACAGAGGTGAACTAATACCAGGTGCTACAGTAACAGTTCACGCGGTTAAGGAATCACTTCATTGTACACAGACACTTAAAGATGCTGACTCGTTATGCCATTGTTGTTGTGAATCAGCAACCTGGTGATGGCCTCCAGCTAAGCTCTTCTCTGTTGACGATGACGAGGTGATGTTAATCTTTTTTCTCCATACTCACGACAACACTCGTGTGAAATCTGTTTTTCTCTCAAATTACAGTTTCTATGTTGTAAATAGAATACCTCCAGCAGACACTAACACCCTGGAGTGATACCTACGACTTCCTTCCTTCTGTGGTAATTGGCAAGGTTGGGAAATTATCTCTGCTCATGAATGACCCCGGAGCATCTACCATAGTACCCCCCCCCCCTTCCCATCCCCTCTCCTTCCCTAGCTTCCCCTTCATCCTCCTCCATTACCCCTCCTGCCCCCATCTCCTTCCCTTCCCTCCTCACCCCCCCCCCTAGTTAGTAGTAATTACGATACCACCAACCAATCACTGTTCAGATTCTAAAACGCTTCGCACACTGACTCTCTCTCCCTCTCTCCTGTCTAGGGTTATAAGGATACGCTTCTCAACCTCACAGAAGCCACCACAACAAAGAGGACGGGGAAAATGGCTTCGAAATAATACAAGACGACTGTAAAAAGATGCGCTACTTCTACTACATCACAAGTTAAGGGAATAAACAAACATATATACGATATATTTTTCTGAGAATCTGGACTATAACTGGAGTAGTTGGAAACAGGGGAGGATGCCGGTCATTATGGTCATCAGTTTGAAGATAACTACCACCCGCCTCTACCACCCCTACAGTCATACAGCGACATAATGATTCACTTCTATATACATGATCGGTGCTTGAGATTATACCTATAGGAAGATGATTAGAAGCTTGTTTAAAAGTGAATTAAATACATTATTTATAGAGATTAAAAATGAGCTTCTGTGTATGAGTCTGGATGATTTTAGTGATTTGTGGAGTATAACTTGGTAAAAGAAAGAGAGGGGGAGGCAGTACATAGCCCCGGGGTATTCCTCCTCTGTGGATTGATTAAGTTGTAGGAATATAATTTTGGATGTTTTTCTTAATAGCTGAATAAACTCATTTGATAATAGAAACTCAAGTAAATAATTGTCTCCTATTATTAAACACACACAGGTGACCTCCACTGTAAACATTAATCTGTATGTTCACTGTATGTTCCTTTACCTTTCTCTAGTGAAGGCTTTTGGTAAACCACCAATGTATTTAATAAGTCATTTATGTCCAATGTATATTTTCAGCCTTCGGGCTGCAGAACTTTTTCAATAAACAGTGAATTATTATTATTATTATTATTATTATTATTATTATTATTATTATTATTATTATTATTATTATTATTATTACTATTATTATTATGATTATTATTATCACACACACACACACACACAAAACCAACTAAAACATAATATAAAGGGGGCTTGAGTTCGTCAATTTGTGTTTTGCTGCCGGTATACAAGACAATTTACCAGTTTCAGAGAGAGAGAGAGAGAGAGACCCCAAACAGTTCCCTAAGGTTGTCTCTCTCCATCATCAAGTTACCATTACTAGACTCAATTAAGCGATCGAGCTGGAATGTCGAGGACTGATATAATTTGTGGTGACCTCCTGTGACCTCTCTCTTTCTCTTTACGGTCGCCCAATGATGTATGAAAGAAAGTCACGTCAGTGGATACGCTCGGATGAATGATGTCACCTTAGCGATCAACAATGACCCTAAATGGATAAATAATTATTTAAAGAACATTATTGGCCAAAGGAAGGCTATAGGTAGAAGGATAAATCGTGGCGAAATTTACCTCCGGGATTATTATAAGGTATTGGCGAGTAGGGTTAAAACCGAGATAAGGAAAGCCAAGAGGAATAATGAGGTAAGGATAGCAAGGGAGGCGAAGACAAACCCCAAAGGATTCTACCAAATGTATCAAACTAAAACACGAGAAAAGATTTGACCAATACAGTCAGATACGGGCGAGCTAACTGATAATGACGGAGAAATGAGCAATAATCTGAATAAATATTTTTCAACAGTTTTCACCACCGAAAGTTTAAACATGATACCCGAGGCATCGACTCTATTCAGAGATAGTGAAGAACACAAATTAAGCGAGATAGTAGTGACTAGTAACGATGTTAGTAAGCAAATAGACAAACTAAAGCCTAATAAGTCACCTGGCCCCGATTAGATATTTGCCAGAGTGTTAAAGGAATGTAAGGAAGAGCTTAGTATGCCCTTAGCAAAGTTGTTTAACATGTCCTTAAAAACAGGTGTCGTACCAGAATGCTGGAGGATAGCGAATGTAATACCGATTTTCAAGAAGGGGGATAGATCACTATCCTCTAACTACCGCCCAATCAGTCTAACATCAATAGTAGGCAAATTACTGGAAGTAATCATTTCAAACTCTATTCGAAATCACCTGGAGAAGCACAGATTGATCAATGATTCCCAGCATGGCTTCACAAGCGGGCGTTCATGTCTATCTAATCTATTAACATTCTTTTCATCAGTTTTCGAATAGGTGGACGAGGGGCACAATTATGATGTGGTATATCTCGACTTAAGCAAAGCCTTCGACGGAGTCCCCCACGAAAGACTAATTAGAAAGGTAGAAGCACATGGCATCAAAGGTAATATCCTTAAATGGATTAGAGCGTGGTTACAGGACAGGAAACAGCGAGTGAGCATTAACGTCACTAAATCCCATTGGAGCAACGTCACTAGTGGAGTTCCCCAAGGCTCAGTACTTGGACCATTATTAGTTATTATATACATAAACGACAAAGATATCGGCATAGACAGCGACATAAGTAAATTTGCTGATGACACCAAACTAGGACATGTCATTAAATCTGACGAGGACTCCACAAAAAAGATCTAAAATTTTTTTTCGAATTGTCTGAAAAATGGCGGATGAAATTCAACGTGGACAAATGTAAAGTACTCAGTATAGGAGATGTAAACAGGGAAACCAGTTACCAGATGAACAACGATGCCATTGGGAAATCCGACTGCGAGAGAGATTTAGGAGTAATGATAAGTAGGAACCTAAAGCCAAGTAAACAATGTGTATTTGCTTGAAAAAAGGCTAATAAAGTACTTGGGTTCGTACAAAGGAGTGTTAGTTACAAGGCTAGCGAGGTCATCCTAAAACTGAGACCACACCTGGATTACGCAGTTCAATTCTGGTCACCATATTAAAGAATGGATATAGAATCCTTGGAAAGAATTCAGAGGAGAATGACAAGGCTAATCCCGGGCATTAAGAACATTGAGTACAGAGACAGGTTAAAGCATCTTAATTTGCACTCCTTCGAGAGACGTAGAGTGAGAGGTGATATGATAGAGGTGTATAAATGGAAGTCAGGGCTGAACAAAGGGGACATTACAAAGGTACTCAAACTATCCAACCAGGAGCGATCTCGTAACAATGGTTTTAAATTAGACAAATTTAAATTTAGGCGCGAAATAGGTAAACACTGGTTTGGTAACAGAGTAGTGGATGAATGGAACAAGTTACCAAATATCTTCATTAACTCGAATACGCTGAATAGCTTCAAACATAGGTTGGATGCTCATATGAGCAATAGGGGTTGGGTGTAAATGGCACTGCCCAGTATGGGCCAATAGGCCTGCTGCAGTTTCCTCCATTCTTATGTTCTTATGTTCGTAAATATGGATTGGTGACGTCATCCCCCCCTCCAGTGGTGTTACTGAAGTCATGCCAGTGGCGAGTGACGTCATTCCAGGTGTTTCCCATGAGTACTGCTGCATCACACAGGTGTTAATTAATGTTTTACTACACAGCTGTACGTCCAAGGATTGCTGCTGTCACCTGATATTTATTGAGCAGTACTCCTGCTGACGTTACTGGTTTATACTCGTCAGGTTCGCCCCGGCTGGCTAACTCACCAAACACTGACCACTAGATACACGGCCTCACACCCTGGAGGCACCAGACACTACAGTAGGTGGTGATAGTAGCGTTATGAGGTGCTAATGTAGTGTGCGGTCTGTACAGATATCTCTACCCTAACCTAACCTAACCTAACCTCTCATGGAGACTGTGGTACGGGGGGAGGGGAGGGGGGGGGGCGCTGGGGGGTCAGTCGAGTCAGAACCGTAAAAAAAATTATAGGATAATCTCAAAATGAATCGTAATTATGTCCAATTTTCCGTAATACTTCGGACTTCAATCACTCGCGGCGGAGATATACAAGAGTAACGTATTAAAGTGAACCTTGTACAGGATGTGTGTGTATATGGATGACACCAAGATTACCTCCAGCTTATTTCATATGATGATTAAACACTCTGTTGCTATCTAGGGGTTAGGTTAGGTTAAATTACACACAGTAACAACTAGACACAGATCATTAATATCTTTATGGGTTTATAAGATGCACTGTACCTATTTTGTCCCAACTGTTCAATAAATATACATTGTCCCCTTTGGATATACAGGTACACTTCTACAGGACCAGGTGTAACGATACAGGTAGGAGAGATGACACACTACTGTATAATTGATCCATTAACGACTAGCTGGTGGGTGAATACACTAGTGTGGGGGTGTAGGGTGGGGGTAGAGAGGGGGAGGGAAGAATGGGTGAGAGAGAGATGAAGGAAGGGAGATACGTAGGTGGGAGGAGGTAGGAAAGGAGGGAAGGACGTAGTGAGGTAAATAAATAAAGAGAGAGAGAGAGAGAGAGAGAGAGAGAGAGAGAGAGAGAGAGAGAGAGAGAGAGAGAGAGAGAGAGGCATTACCAACAGTCGTGGCTGCCTCCACAATCTGGGACGGAAGCGGCGTCACCAGTAATCTGTTTGGCTTCAAGACGGTATTGTGATTCGATAAATATACATTTTGTATCCTGTAGCTTATTAACGTGCGTGTGTGTGCGTGTCTGTGCGTGTGCGTGTCTGTGTGTGCGTGTGTGTGTGTGTGTGTGTGTGTTGTCGTGGTAATAACTATATTGATTATCAGGTTTTTGCAGCTGTACTAGATATGGTCCCTTGATGGTCGTGTGGTATCGTTGGTGATGGTGATGATAACAGCGCTGATGGTAGTGGTGGTAGTAGTGGTGATGGTGGTGGTTGTAGTTGTGGTGGTGGTAGTTGTAATAGTGGTGGTGGTTGTAGTGAAGCACGTAGTAGTGTTGATAGAAGAGAAGAAATGATGATATTGATATTAGTAGTCTTGCAAGTAGTAATGGTGGTAGTACTAGTGGTATTACCAAGAGTGATATTAAAAGTAGTAGTAATGATCTAGAAGTGATACTTGTAGCAGTAGTAGTAATAGTAATAACAACGGTGTTAGAAAGAATACACTAATACCACATAGTTAGAGCGCGTCGAATGAACCAATTAAAACCGTACTGAACCTTGCAGCTGTCCAATCAGAAATCTGGTAGCCAATAATCACCTCTACGGCCAAACGACACAGAGCCCATATTGACACAAGGCCACATGACTACAGTGAATCTTTTTAACTAGCATGAAAATTACCTTCGTTTAATTCTGTTCATTATAAACTACTTTTTTATATATACACAACATATATAATTATACAGTATGATGTATATTTTAAAAGGGTGTATGAATGTGATAATTGTTTTTATGTGAAGTTGGCAATATGTGGAGTGTGAGTGTGTGTGTGTGTGTGTGTATGTGTATGTGTGTGTGTGTGTATGTGTGTGTGTGTGTGTGTGTGTGTGTGTGTGTGTGTGTGTGTGTGTGTGTGTGTGTGTACTTCAGTCGTGTTGCTGTGGAGTTTTTATTATGCTTCGATTTTTGGATGAGGAAAACACATCCCAATACGTAACATATAGAGCAACTTATAGAGTTGATAACTTATAGAGCTGGTAATATTATTCAGACGCCGTGTGCCTTTATCACGAAAGCTGGAGGACCGTGAGAACTTCCGTGTGTGTTGGAGTCACTGCTGGTGTTCCGGCCGGAAGTTGTAACACACACATACATACACACATACATGCTTAAATACACACATACAAACACACCCCTACACAAGATCAAAACTAAATCAAACTTAACCCAAGGAGCGAACTCGGAACAATGGTTTTAAATTAGACAACTTTAGATTTAGGCGCGAAATAGGTAAACACTGGTTTGGAAATAGAGTAGTGGATGAGTGGAACAAGTTACCAAATATCATCATTAACTCGAATACGCTGGATAGCTTCAAACATAGGTAGGATGGGTATATGAGCAATAGGGGTTGGGTGTTGACAGAACTGCCCAGTATGGACCAATAGGCCAGCTGCAGTTTCCTCCATTCTTATGTTCTTATGTTCTTATAAAGTAAACAACGCTTAACCAACCTAACTTACACTTAACAAACCTGATATAACTTTAACCGTATCAAATCCCAAGCTGGGCCTAATCCGTGGTCAAGGGTGTTGATCTAACCCTCTCTGGCGTTCTTTTGTTTACACAGACACGTGAGTAATAGAACAGGTCCGTATAAAAGACAATGATTTGCGTAGAACGACTTTTAGTTTTAGAATCGTTGTGTTGGTCCGTATATCCGTGTTCTGTTGTATCTCTATATCATCTACCTCTTAGTGAACACGGCTTTAGAGACAAGAGAGAGAGAGAGAGAGAGAGAGAGAGAGAGAGAGAGAGAGAGAGAGAGAGAGAGAGAGAGAGAGAGAGAGACACGTATCAGGTCCACAAAAAACGTGAGGAGGCTGCCAGACACAGGCTTCGCTTACGTAATTTTAGGTCCATTGCTACTCATCCTCCCCCTGCCAACCCCCCAGTGACACCCACCGTGGGAATTGTTTAGTGTTCCTTTTCCATAGCCCCTACATACATACATACATACATACATACATACATACATACATACATACATACATACATAATGGATGTCCCTCGAAATCAAGGATGGCCGGACCCGAGTCACCTAGTCGTGAATTTGTTTAAAGTGTAGAAGCTGTCGCCAACTCAACAACCACACCCTGAGTTAACGAGCTGAGTGACCCAGTGTCAAGGAATAGTCCGAGGAGACCGGACAACTTGCCAACTGCACTGGCTAACCATTACTCCGGAACACGATCCGCAAATCGATTAAAATCCAGGTTCCCAATTATTGCTTGGTACATACATACATACATACATACATATGAGTACTTTATATTAGTAACAACAACAATAATAATAATAATAATAATAATAATAATAATAATAATAATAATAATAATAATAATAATAATAATAATAATAATAATAATAATGAAGAATAATAATAATAATAATAATAATAATAATAATGAAGAATAATTACTTGGAGCAAAAGGTAAGATTAATCTGATCACCTCCAAGATTCTAAAAAAATACCTCAAATAAAAACATCCCTCCATGAAATTACAAAACATACTAAAGGAACTGACTATAATACTATATAAACCTACAATGGCGTCAAAAGTTCACTGTGACTGTAAGTATTGGGGTTTATTTTACCTTAAATTAGAGTAGAATATTATCGTAAGGTCCTTTGAGATTATGAGCGACTGTGTACTTCGTGGGAACTGCACACTGGAGGCGACCATCACCAATTTACAATGGGGGATTGTCTAGAGGAATGTGACTCCCTTCACCTCTCTCCAGGGGAATTGAGAGGAGAGGGAGGGGGTGGGTAGATGGACAGGGGGTTAGGAATAGGTAAGGGAATGTATGGATGGGTGGTAGGAAGTGATAGGGAATGGATAGAGAAATATGGGAAGTAGGGAGGAATAGGGAGGTGGGTGTAGGGATGGAAGGGTGGTTAGGTAGAGAGGAGTAAGGAGCGAGGGAGAGGGAGCATTGAGAAAGGGAGAAAGAAAGAGGAAGACGAGCGAGGGAGGAAGGGATAAAGAAAGAGAAGGAGCATGGGGAGGCAGGAAGGAGAGAGGGGGCGAGATGGAGCACACAAAGAAAGAAGGAGAAAGAGGGAGGAAGAAAGAAGAAGGAAGGTGGGAAGAAAACAGATGAAAGTAGCGAGAGAAAAGGCATTATAATTACACACACATTTTCACACACACACACACACACACACACACACACACACACACACACACACACACACACACACACACACTGGGAGAGAATAATAAACACACATAATAGAACCTGTCTGCCTGCCTAAGCTACATGTCCGTGTTACATCATTTACTGTCACCTGTCCACTTTTCCCTGCGGCCCTTCAAGCTTCTAAGGACAGGTGACCCCAGGAGTACTATTCCCCCTTACCTCACACTTCTACCCACAGACAACTCGTTGATAACCCCAGAAAAATTCAATTATTCTAGCTATTTCTGACTTTTATAATAAAAGGCATGACTCCATAACTTAGCACCCCCTGAATCCCCTTCCTCTACTCTAAACACCCCTGAATCCCTTCTATACATAAACACCCATTGAATCCTTCCCTACCTAAACACCCCCGCCCTTCCCCAAGGCTCTAAACACCCCTGAATCCCCTTCTCTATACATAAACACCCATTGAATCCCTTCCCTCTACCTAAACACCCCCTGAACCCCCTTCCCTCTGCCTAAACACCCCCTGAATCCCCTTCTCTATACATAAACACCCATTGAATCCCTTCCCTCTACCTAAACACCCCCTGAACCCCCTTCCCTCTGCCTAAACACCCCCTGAATCCCCTTCTCTATACATAAACACCCATTGAATACCTTTTAACTCTGGCTTGATTTCCGAAATTAGAATCGAACGTTGCTGTTGGACCGTGTTTCTTATTCTGGCACCGTACAGTCTTGGGTCAATTTTGATGCCATTCTGTCCTCTATAATTGTGCCATAGCTTAAGTGAGTGAGTCGTGTAGATGCGTCTTGAGTCAATTAGATGCGTCATCAAACAACCACGTCTCTTATACCCTGTTTGGCGTAGTCCCCCCTCCCCCCAGACGCGGCGTCCTGTTCATAGGCCTCCCACATTCCTTCCCGTCACACAACCCCTGGCATAATTTATTTATATCTCCCTACACTTATTATAGAGTCAAAGAGAATCTGATACTCTCCCTCAAATACTTCACTGTATATGGAGTGTGACTGAGTGACCTGGATGTATGAAAATGGAGTAATATTCTCAGGGACGGAGAATGCAACTAAGCGAGTGGAGGCGCTGGGCCGTTATACACAATCAACACAAAAGAAAACGGAGTTGTAAACGCCTTTAGTTTCTCTCCCCAGGACGAGTAAAATTTGGCTTCACTGGTGTACTCCTTAAGTATATCAGTAAAAATAGATAAATAAACAGGTACTGCATGTAGAAATTATAAGAAGCGTCCCGATGTTAAGCTTAATCCGGCTGATATTATACAAGTGAAGGTTTGGTTGGGCTGGAAATATTTTACGTATAATTAATATTTCTCAAATCTCGCCCTTCAATACTGACACTAAACCGAAGATTTATCAATGGTACCTAAACTTCCTTAAATTCAATATTATATTGAGGATTTCATTTAGACAGTACCAAAGGTTTAGCTCAATAATGTCTCTGTTTAGAAACGTACAAGATCCCCTACATAGCCGCCAGCTGTGCGTATGACCTGTTAGTAACCTGATGATGGGTAGAGAAGAGGTTCATTGAGAGAGTAATTAATTAAAGGATGCGTTAAGATTCCAAGTCAGACCATGATGACTTAGTCTATCCTAAGATAAAAACCTTCGACTGTCCCTGGAGGGTTGATACACTCCCCTACACGGTGTCCTGCTGCTCAACATGTGGGATTTATATTACCATTATTCCTCCATAGCATTCAAACTACTATGACCATAATGCGCAAAATAAAACACAATAGGTAAAAGTACTGTTTACATTGAGAAAATTTTGTTAATACCCTTTACCCAGTGAGTGTATTTTGTTACGGTATATCTCAGAGCAAATTTCATAGTAATTTTACCCACCGTTTTGTGCGTATTGAGCTGAATTAAGTCGTTCGATGCGTGGAGGTGAAATTTTTACCTTGGTCTACAGAGCCAACGTCAGGACTCTTTAAAAGATTCTGTGCACTGATTCTTGTTCCAGTATTGATGCTAAATAAACGATTTGTAAATATATTCTTAGTTTTGTTATGATCAAATGGAAATAAAATCTTATGTTTTTGCTTCAGTTAACTGCTTAGATTCACGTCTTCTAAGCCTTAGAAGACGTGAATTTACATCTCTGTTTACAACGGTTAGAATATACGAGGATTCGGCTGTAAACGTAAATTACTAGTGGCTGATCTGTGTGTAAGTAGGTGCAGGTGTTGCTTCTCCTAATAAGTAAGTCTCAGCACCTAATGAGTCTCAGTACCTAGTGAGTCTCAGTACCTAGTAAGTGAGTCTCAGAGCCAAGTAAGTCTCAGCACCTAGTAAGTAAGTGGGGGAGAAAGAGCAGGTGGAAGAGTGAGGCTTATGAGAGAGGAAGAGGAGGTGGAGGTAGTGGAAGAGGAGGTGGAGGAGGTGAAAGAGGCAAGGAGAGTAACTTGTGAGAGAGAAAGAAGAGGTGGAGAAGGGAAGGAGAGTAGCTTGTGAGAGAGAAAGAGGAGACAGAGGAGGAAGAGGAGATGGAAGAGGAAGAGAGGAGGAAGAGGAGAAGGAAGATGAAGAGAGAAGGAAGGTGGTTCTGCCTGGCTCTCTCTGGTCTTCCACACTGAACACAAACACACTATCAATGGAGCTCCTCAGCCATATGATCTGTTGACACAAGAGGTAAATAAATGACTGGCAGAAAACGCAGGTATTTTGGCCGAATGTAACAATGAAACAAACTCTCCTAGGACACAACAAGAAGTGTATGTGGCTATTACGTGTGGATATGTTCAAGTGTATGTGGATATATGAGTAGATATGTTCAAGTGTATGTGGATATATGAGTGGGTATGTTCAAGTGTATGTCGATATATGTGTGGATATGTTCAAGTGTATGTGGCTATTACGTGTGGATATATTCAAGTGTATGTGGATATATATATGTGGATATGTTCAAGTGTTTGTGGCTATTACGTGTGGATATGTTCATGTGTATGTGGATATATATGTGTGGATATGTTCAAGTGTATGTGGATAAATGTGTGGATATGTTCAAGTGTATGTGGATATATATGTGGGTATGTTCAAGTGTATGTGGATATATGTGTGGATATGTTCAAGTGTATGTGGATATATGTGTGGATATGTTCAAGTGCATGTGGATATATGTGTAGGTATGTTCAAGGTGTATGTGGATATATGTGTGGGCATGTTCAAGTGTATGTGGATATATGCGTGGGTATGTTCAAGTGTATGTGGATATATGTGTGGTATGTTCAAGTGTATGTGGATATATGTGTGGGTATGCTCAAGTGCATGTGGATATATGTGTGGATATGTTCAAATGTATGTGGCTAATATGTGTGGATATGTTCAAGTGTATGTGGATATATGTGTGTATGATATATGTGTGGGTATGTTCAAGTGTATGTGGATATATGTGTGGGTATGTTCAAGTGTATGTGGATATATGTGTGATATGTTCAAGTGTATGCATATATGTGTGGATATGTTCAAGTGTATGGGCTAATATGTGTGGATATGTTCATGTGTATGTGGATATATGTGTGGGTATGTTCAAGTGTATGTGGATATATGTGTGATATGTTCAAGTGTATGGGATATATGTGTGGATATGTTCAAGTGTATGTGGCTATATGTGTGGATATGTTCAAGTGTATGTGGATATATGTGTGGATATGTTCTAGTGTATGTGGATATATGTGTGGATATGTTCAAGTGTATGCAGCTAATATGTGTGGATATGTTCAAGTGTATAGGGCTAATATGTGCGGATATGTTCAAGTGTATGTGGCTAATATGTGTGGATATGTTCAAGTGTATGTGGATATATGTGTGGATATGTTCAAGTGTATGCGGCTAATATGTGTGGATATGTTCATGTGTATGTGGATATATGTGTGGATATGTTCAAGTGTATGTGGATATATGTGTGGATATGTTCTAGTGTATGTGGATATATGTGTGGATATGTTCAAGTGTATGCGGCTAATATGTGTGGATATGTTCAAGTGTATGTGGATATATGTGTGGATATGTTCCAGTGTATGTGGATATATGTGTGGGTATATCATCTGATTTACTCATTCTCGTCATCCTTCGTCACTTCGCTAGCCACCAGGACGAACATACTGCTGTAGGCCCAGAACTTGCCACTTTCCTCCATACACTTGTTGTGGGCGGTTAGTTCCAGCTACGAACAGCAATGATTGTTAATGTCTCTCACTTACTCACTTACTCACTAACTCCCTCACTCACTCATCCGCCTCCTCTACCCACCCACTGTCTGCCGCAAATTATCTCATTTCTCCCCTTCTTCCCCTCTTCTTCTTCTCGTTTGGCAGCTCAGAGTGACCCAGCTCACATCATTACCCCAGTTTCTTCTTCCCTCCACACACACACACATGGAAAGTAGCCCCGACATATAGGAAATGCTCTTAGGAGAACGTCACATATGTTTAAAAACTTCAGTGACATCTGTAGAGGCAGGGATCTCTCTCTCTCTCTCTCTCTCTCTCTCTCTCTCTCTCTCTCTCTCTCTCTATTTCTCTCTCTCGAACGATTACAGGTACGAGTGTAGGTACCATGGTTGATGAGTATTATGGTAGGAAGCTTATGGTTGATTATCACACAATTACCTACACCATAGTTACTAGTGGGAGTCTGGTAGGGGTAGTGGTTGATGAAGGTAGTGTTGGTAGTAGTGAATGGTGGTAGCGTATGGTAGTAGTGAATGGTGGTAACGTATGGTAGTAGTACGTGGTGGTAGAGTATGGTAGTTGTAAATGGTGGTAGTACATAGTAGAAGGGAATGGTGGTATTGAATAGTGGTAGAGAATAGTGGTGAGGAATAACGATGGTGTAGTTTTGTAAGACTATGTTGAGGGTTGGTGGTTACTGCAAATGGCTCACTGTTGGTGGTGGTGTGGGAGGAGGTGTTTGAGGCACAGCTGTAACGTGTGTGTGTGTGTATGTGTGTGGGGGGGATACCAGCAGCTGTGTGTGTGTGTGTGTGGCGTCAGGATGAATCACCCAGCAGCAGAAGGCGGGGCGTCGCTCGTGAAATACGTCTCCAATGTCACGCGACAGCTTCTCCGGCAGGCGTACCAGCTGGGGTTGTGTGTGTGTGTGTGTGTGTGTGTCACTTATTCTGCCTCATCTGCCATCCCGTGTCACCTATACTGTGCCCCATCTAATACCTTATGTCATCTGCTCTGCCACGTCTGCCATACCGTCTCATCCCTTCTGCCACGTCTGTCATCTCGTGTTCTCACCACCACTATCACCATCAACACAACCCGTACCACCAGTGCCACTATCACCACCACCAACACTACGCTTGGGGAACCGTTCACATCATATAACAGGTCCTCATCAACCAGTTAAGATTATGTGTGAAATAAGACTAGTGAATTTCTGTCTCCAGCATAACATCTGTTGACTAAAGGATGCATTTCATAGTTAGAATGATGATTTTTTTGGGGGGAGAGAGGGGAGTTTGGGGCATTATCAGATGCAAAATAAACTTCTTCTTTATACAAACACACATCAACATACAGACAGGGTTTAAAAACAAGATCGTGTGACTTTTGAATCCATGAAATGATCCTCCAAGAACCGTAATCCGTAAAAAGATTCACATGTGGTTCGGCCTTCAGCTATACTCATGGTCTTTGTCTCAGCTGGAAGATACTCTGGGTTATGGCTCTTGACTGCAACTAAAATATGTCCTACTTTCCATATACGTCTTAATAAACGATTTCATAGCCCAAATCCTCCCCCAAAACACAAATTATGCTCATAAAGAACTAACAATAAATACATATATCATATGTATCAAGAAACAATGGTAAAATAACCCCAAACTATATATTTTTTATAGCCCGAAAAAAAAAATGAATACCAGGATATATCCATTTCACTCTTGCAAGCTCCTTCCCGCTCTGGGTCAAAATGTAAAACAAACTGCGCTGAATGACGCCACAAGAGAAACAAACACTTGTCACGACTCTTTGCAGACATAATGGGTGAAATAAATCTTTCAAGAAAATACACATAAAAGGGAAAAACCGTCTCATTAATATTCTATGTATTGTCTCACGTAGTTAGTCAAATCCGTGAATGTGTCCCCGCGGGCTTTAAAGTACCAGGAGTTTAGTTGGCCAGTGACAGCAGACGTCTCGGAGTAGTGGCCCCCCTGGGTAGCTTAAGGACGATTATAGCCGAGGAGGGGAACTTCGAGGAGGTCCTCTACACACACACACACACACACAGCGGTAGGAGGTCTGGCCGGACCAAATTATGCTAAACTGAGGAATGACGAACTTGGTTGGAGGATAGAAGGATAGTGGGTTAAGAATAAGGGATGGATCTAGGCACAGGGAACCACTTGAGACCCAAACCTAACCTATAACACATTTGGGGCTCATATAGGATTGGGTGCCAGTCCTGGTGGTAAGGTTCGGTTAGGTTAGCTCACAGTTCAGCATGACTATAGGGTCTAGCATGACTATAGGGTCTATCAGGACTTGAGATCATTTGGCCAGTTGGAAAGCTGGGCCAGGGCAGTGTGGACCAAGAAGCGTTAGGCCAGATTATCGTGGACCGGGACACACACTAGACTGGTATATGATGGATTGGAGGATGAAAGTCAGTGACACACACACACACACACACACACACGTTATGACACATGCATCAATACACACACACAAACACACACACACACGTTATGACACATGCATCAATACACACAAGTATCAACATACAGTCATGCACAAACATCCACACAGATACGAGTTACAGCTGATGAATAATTAAACAGACATGCCTGACACCTCCCCCGGGGCGTGTCAGCAAGAAGGGGAGACTCAACTTATACGAACAAAATCAAACTTAAATTAACCTAACTTAACCTAACCTGATCTATACCTCTATGATAGCTGACTAATCTACTGCAACCAGTCCTAAGCTTTAATGTGAGGTGACCTAACTTAACCAAATCTGATCTACCATGACCTGATTTGACTTGATCTAACCTAACCTGCCCCCCTGAATGACTTTAGTCTATTTTAATGGTTTCTGTCAGCAAGTGAACGGTTTAGGTCTTTGAGTAAAAAAAATGGTCTTACCTGTATGGTCTTGGGTCCCTGAGTGGTCTGAGCTGCATGGTCTTGGGTCCTGAGTGGTCTGAGCTGTATGGTCTTGGGTCCCTGAGTGGTCTTGGCTGTATGGTCCCTCTCTCAGTTTGTTCTGTGTGAGAAAAAGATACTCTACATAACATGATGGGCCTGGGCCTGGGGCGGTGAATGCCACAAGTCAAGACGTACTGTACAGGTGAATGGCGTAGCAGCGTGTTTGTACTATACAGTGAGAGGAGTAATGACAGAGGTGAGCCGCGCTAATCACAAGACAGGGAACGGGTTGTAGAAGGCAGGAGGACCAGAAGCGACGTACACAATTGGCAGTTATCTGGAACAGAGGAGGGAGAGTGGCGGGGAGAGGTGAATGGTGAAGGTTGTCGTTATGTAGGAGAAAAAAGAGATCACCTGAAGATGAACCTAACCTAACCTAACCTAACCTAACCTAACCTAACCTAACCTAACCTAACCTAACATAACCCAGCAGTTGTTGTGAAGTTGTAGAAGTAGTAGTAGTAGCTTCTCTCTGCTTAGGTCTGCATTGCTTTGCCTCAGGTGAACGAGAACAACGGCCCCCAAAGCCGACAACAGTCGCAGATATCGACTTTGAGGCAACAGTCACTGCATGCCGCATAGATCTGCGGCTGAACTAACTCAACACAGCCAGGGTACCTACTTATGTATTAGGATAGTTAAATTTAAGGTAATAAAATGGCGGCGAAGATGTGGCTATTGGGGGAGGCTGGAGGTCATTTATAAAAAAAAAGGTGGTAGTGGTGGTGGTGTAGGTGTCTGGACAGGTAACAGGTAGGTCTTCTAAGGTCTCGCTGGTGGACCTCAGCGTCTGTGTATAAGGAACTCAACACACGTTTAGCTGGTCTGTAAACACGGCCGACGCCCACTCCTTTCCGGGGCCAACGCCTACACACACCACCACCACCACCACCACCACCACCACTACTACTACTACTACTACTATGCCCAATGCCACCACTATCACCCCTGCCACCACCACCATCATCATCATCGTCATCGCCGCCTGATAACTGTCCACTACTACTACTACTACTACGAGAAATGACACACTCATGCACACATTCTGACCTTTCACACTAACCTCTCTCTCTCTCTCTCTCTCTCTCTCACACACTACACTCCTTGTCCCTACACCCACACTTCTACCACTCACACTACACCCTATACTCCACACACTCTACTGCAGCCCATAGTCCTACACTCTCATCTTCCACACACACACACACACACACACACACAGTGCCTGGATCAGAAGTCGCCGTGCTAAGCTAACGCCATTTGTAAGCGTCGCCCACTAATGGAAGATGTAGGTGTGACAGCTGTCTTGCGGTCTGGCCCACTTTGCTCTGAGAGTGCCGCCCCTCCCTGCCTGCCTGCCCCATGTCTTGAAGGTTGGACTCTCCTAGTACCTCCCTCAGACCTCTCTAAGGACCTCCCTCGCTCTGGTGCCGACCTTCCGACCTGTACTAATGACCTGTTGTCCTCCATGCCTCTGCGACATGCATGAAGATGGAAACAACGTAAGAAAAACCACGAGATTTTACTCTAGCACCGCCGCACCTTTTTCTATTGACCCGAGAATGTCCCACTACCTCCCTCAGGCCTCTCGAAGGACCTCTGATCCTGACCTCCACACCCCTACCACTCCTCTGAAGACGAAAACAGCAAAAAAGAATCGTTCAGAGACTGGCGTACCTCTCCTCGGGTATCTACAGATCATCCTTCTGACGTTGTACTCGACCTACACTAATGGGGCCGAGGTTCTCCACGGGCCCTACGACACGCATCAACATGGAAACGAGAAAAAAAAAAGTTTCAGAAAATTGCTCTGAGACTGCCGCGCCCTCCTGGGATTCTCTCTCTCAGACCTTTCTTAAGACCTTCGTGGCTCGTCTGGTACCCGAACCTACACAAATGGTCTGGGCCCTTCATCCCCCCACGACACGCATGACGAGGGAAACAAGGAGAGAAAACCTGCCAAGGACCCTAACTACAAAAGCACTGTTATTTTGAGTAAGCCAGTGCTGTAGCGTCGCTCTGAATAACATATAAACTCTATTTACATATTTAAATAAACTATATTTTCATATTTACAATAACATCAATCGCCAGGTATATAAAAAAAAATAATGCATTCACTGGTAAATTTTAAATAGCCTCGATTAGGAAGACGAGGAGAGGAACGAGTAATCAAACCCATTTAAAAAGTTCTTCCCCCAAAGGTATAACTAATGAAGGTTTTGACCACACACACACACACACACACACACACACACACACACACACACACACTACCGTAGAAAATGAGGCTAGAGTTGTCTAAAGTATGTCTAATGCAGGTTAATCCACGGTAGCTGAGACAGACAGACAGACAGACAAACGGTGGCCGCTTTACCCTTACCGTGCGCCCGAACCTATACCCGACCACCACCCATTATGTACGCTGCCACCCACCACCCATTGTATATGCCGCCACTGCACTATCACCACTAGACCACCCATTATATACACCACCAACGCCTCACCCATTATATATCGTCACTGTACCACCATTACCCATTCTATATCGTCACTGTACCACCATTACCCATTATATATCGTCACTGTACCACCATTACCCATTATATATCGTCACTGTACCACCATTACCCATTATATATCGTCACTGTACCACCATTACCCATTATATATCGTCACTGTACCACCATTACCCATTATATATCGTCACTGTACCACCATTAACCATTATATATCGTCACTGTACCACCATTACCCATTATGTATCGTCACTGTACCACCATTACCCATTATATATCGTCACTGTACCACCATTACCCATTATATATCGTCACTGTACCACCATTACCCATTATATATAGTCACTGTACCACCATTACCCATTATATATCGTCCAATACAGTAGAGAGGTGTTATGTGATCTTGTATACATAGTTATAAACGATGTATACATGTGAAACTCTCTATGTATACCAGAAGTGAGTGATGTACTGATAGTAGTGAAAGGTGTACATGTGTGCGATACTCTGTGTACACGTAGTAGTATAGGGTATCTGTATGCAATCCCTGTGTACACATAGTAGTATATGGTGTGTCTGTCTGCAACCCTCTGTGTACACATAGTAATGAATGGTGTACACGTGTGCTTCCCCTTGTAATCCCCTGTAACGTCATTTCATCACGTAAGAGAAAAATCTCTCATTTAATGTAGAGAGGAGAGGAGGGGGGGGGGGGGTGATGTGTGTATGTGTGTCGGGGTTCTTTACTGTAGAAAGACCGTAGAGAGTGCTGTAGATATGGCGATGAAAGACCTACAAGATGACCAAATGAAACTTTTAGTATGTGATGAAGAACAACATTGACATATTAATAAATCAGAGGAACTACATACCAGCTTCTGATGGTGTGTTTTGTTGATATTATGATAGTGGTGATGGAGAGACTGATGTAACTAGGGCAGAAGAGAGAGAGAGAGAGAGAGAGAGAGAGAGAGAGAGAGAGAGAGAGATTTTTAGTTTAACAAATTTATTGGCAAAGCTTGTAGTACAGTTTGCCTATTCTGAGTAATTCAGTCAGATCTTGACACTGAGGGTGGTATCACTTCTCACTGCCACGCAGGACAGAGGTTCATACACAAAGAAATACAGCATATTCATTAACAGCTATAAATGTATAGAGGTCAGATTCATATGGGTAATGTCAATGCCATGCAGGACAGAGGTTCGTACACAAAGAGATGCATCATATTCATTGACAGTACATATACATATATGTACACACACACATACACATATACATACATATACACATATACATACACATATACATGTACATATATATACACATATGCACACATACATACATACATACACATATACACACATACATACATATACTGTACGTCGGTCAGATTCATGTGGGTAATGCCACTGTTCACTGCCATACAGGACAGAGGTTAGTACACAAAGAAGGAAATACATCATATTCATTAGCAGTATATATAGGTCAGATTCATGTGGGTAATGCCACTGTTCACTGCCATGCAGGACAGAGGTTCGTACACAAAGAAGGAAATACATCATATTCATTAGCAGTATATATAGGTCAGTGGATCACATACATTGGAGTCATATTCTAAAGAGAGAGAGAGAGAGGGGGGGGGGAGACAGAGAGACAGTCAGACAGACATTCACAGAGATGATTCGTGCAAAATTTAACCACACTGAGACATCCTTGTTAAGTCCGTACCCCGTTGCCTCTTTCACCAACACCATTATTATCATGACTTTATTACCATAATTCCTATTACACTACCATGACTATTATGCTACCATGAGTATTATATTACTATGACTTTCCTACCATGATTATTATACTACCATGATTTTACTTCCCTGACTCTGTACCACCATGATTCATTACTCTATCACCATGAATCCTTCTATTCTACCACCATAACTCTTTTTAGTTACCATGACCATCAACACGACTAACAATACAATTTATCCTCTCGACTCTAAATAAGAACATAAGAACGTAAGAAAATAAGGAGTCTGCAATAGGCTGGTTGGCCTGTGCATGGCAGCTCCTGTCGAGAGTTACTACCACTCTCTATCATCCATGAATCTATCTAACCTCCTTTTGAAACTTTCCAGAGTTCCCGCACTTAAATACAAAGTTGCTAAGCTTGTTCCACTCGTCCACCACCCTATTTGTGAACCAGTTTCTTCCTATCTCCCTCCTAAACCTAAACTTATCCAACTTGAATCCGTTGCTCCGAGTCCTATCCTGCTCGGATATTATAAGAACTTTATCTATATCCCCTTTATTAATTCCTTTCACCCACTTAAATACTTCTATCATATCTCCCTGCACTCTTCGTCTTTCTAGGGAATGCAAGTTAAGTTTCTTTAACCTATCCTGATATGGAAGGTTTCTAAGTCCCGGAATCATTTTTGTCATCCTTCGTGCACTGACTCTAGTGAATTTATATCCATTCTATAATAGGGGCACCAGAACTGAACCGCATAATCGAGGTGCGGCCTGACTAGCGCAAGATATAGTTGCAATAAGACCTCTGCACTCTTGTTACTTACACTTCTAGATATAAAACCCAATACTCTGTTTGCCTTATTTCGAACATTAACGCACTGTTTTCTAGGCCGTAGGTCCGGGCTTACAAGTACCCCTAGGTCTCTTTCACAATTCGACTTCTCTAGGTTGATGTTGTTAAGGCTGTATACATTATAAGTATTTGTTCTTCCAATATTAAGTACGCTGCACTTGCTGGTGTTGAATTTCATTTGCCATTTTTCAGACCACCCCTGCAGTTTATTTAGATCCTCCTGTAATGCATTTGCATCCTGCCCTGAATTAATTTGCCGCCCTATTTTGGTGTCATCCGCAAACTTGCTTATGTCACTGCTGATCCCAGTATCTAGATCGTTTATGTAGATTATGAACAAGAGTGGGCCTAGTACTGACCTCTGGGGAACCCCACTGGTTACACGGCCCCACTCAGATTTAACACCATCTACGCTGACCCTCTGCGTTCTATCGGTGAGCCATGATTTTATCCAATTTAAAACTTTCCCCTCGATACCACGAACCTTAATTTTTTTCAGAAGCCTCTGATGCGGTACTCCGTCAAATGCTTTGCTAAAGTCTAAGTAAATAACATCGTAATTTTCGTCATTATCTTCTACCTCGAAGACTTTCCTAAAAAACGTTAGCAGATTTGTTCGACAAGATTTTCCCTTTGTAAACCCATGTTGAGAGTTGTAGATTAATTTGCTTTTCTCTAGATGCGATCGGATGCTATCTGCTATAATTGATTCAAGAAATTTCCCCACTACTGACGTCAAACTGATCGGCCGGTAATTTGACGCTGATGCTCTATCTCCCTTTTTGAATATGGGTACTACATTTGCCTGTTTCCACAAGTCTGGCACAACTCCAGTGTCTAATGATTTTGTAAATAAGTTTACGAGGGGTCCGCTAATCTGTTCCCTACACTCTTTCAAGACTCGAGGGAAAATTTCATTAGGCCCTGGGAATTTTGTTTTCTTTAGTTTATTTTTCTTCTTAAAAACATCCTCTTTTCTGATAGTGATATTCTTTAATTTCTCTTCTTCCTTTCCCTTAAATATCAGTTCCACCTCTGGAATTTCATCACAAATTTCTTCTGTGAAAACTGATAAGAAGTAGCTGTTCAATGCTTTGCTTATTTCTTCACTGCCATTTATCACTTCTCCCCTCCCTGACTTTAAAGGCCCAATATACTTACTGTACATGCATTCATAAGTATACGCAATAATAATAAATATGAATTAACCTTTGTCAGTCATGTATATTTAAAATTTCCTAAATTAATTACGTATAAACATCATTACTTTCCTTTTACTTCTTTATAATATCAATTCTGAGCTAATGTTTAACGAAGTCATTGGTGGAGAAAAATAAAGAAATGTTTAACAAAAAGTGAATGTGCCAATAGCAACAGTACGTGATCACACACAATCCACACGAGAGAAGGTTCGTGACATGATAAAACAACAAGGGACCGAGTAAGCAGCCTTGAGGGACGCCGAGGTAACATGGGTGCTGGAGGGAGGGTTTGTACCTTTATACTGTACTGATCATGACAGTAAAGTGAAAAAAATAGACTATGGTCGTCATAATTCGTGATAATTATAACTAGGGACATGTATGGTTAGGTTAGGTTAGGTTAGGGGTATCATGAGCTAAGATGGTAAAAATCGCATCGCATCAAACAAACGATCGTCCAAGTGGGATGACATCGGCTGGTTAATTTCGAGGTAATATAAGCTGAGTTAATCTTTATGTGTTTCCAAGTCTGGTAGTAGTGACGGTAAGGATGATTTGACTCTAACGCTGATAACAATATTTTCAAGAGAAGGGATATTCCTAGTTCACGACATATGAAAGAATAATACATCTACCTGAAGAATAGACCCTCCAACTTAATTTCACCTGAAGATTAACCACCGTAACGCTAACCTAACCTAACTTAACTCCCCCTGGTAACGTTGAGGTGGTTAACATTCAGGTGAAATAAACAGGGGGGGTTTAATCTTCAGGTGATCCCATGAATGCACACACAAAATAATACGGCTATATGTTTTTCTTATAGATATATAAACACAAGTAAATCTATTAAGGAAACATCGACTGAACATAACACAGGATCGTATACTATCTATGCCGTTAGTGAAGGTATCAAGTCCTAAAGGTAGTAATTAAAGGCTGAACTATAATCGTGGGTTCCTACCGTTGGACAAGGTGGGTAATTATATTTGGCTTGTGTACTGTGTCACCTGATAACGCCGTGGGAAATATTTATAGATACTTCATCTTATAGTCTCAGAATATATTTGTTATTCATATAAAATCAACTGGTGTTTGATCTGAGCAGTAAACGTTTCAACTATACTGAAAGGTAAGTTGCCTCTACGGGTATACTAATTAAAGCACAATAAATTCACGTAAGGTAAGAATAGCGTCAATAACACCGATAGAGTAACCATGTGTGCGTTATCAGTATGTGTTGGGGGTGAGGGAGTGTGTCTTACCTACTACCCCCACCACCCACCAGTCACCGCCACCACCACCACTACTACTACCACCACTACAACGTCCCCAGCGTGGCCACACACCCACTACCACAGGGATACGCACGTGCCACTTCTCCCTCTCCACCACACATATGAAACATTTAACAAAGTTTGATTTCTTTAAATAATTTCAGAATAAGTTGCAAATTGGAAGTGACTTGAGCGAAAAGAAGGATAAATGAGAGAGCGCGGGACCTTGAGATTGCCGGAGGAGGCTTTGTTCCCGCAGGGTCAACAACATTCCCTGTTTGAATCTAAGCGGTAGAGTGCCCAGCCAGAGGTGGTGGTGGAGCTGGTGTTGCACTGCCTCCCACCTTTTCTTTCTTCTTCATTACACCCTGACACGTTTCTGTGGCTTTAGAATCAAATTGGAATTATTTCTAAGAGATTGTCGTGTAGAAAAAGTTAAGAATACTTTGTAAACGTTGCCGTCTCACCCGAGTGGATCACAGCACAACTATCCTCACCCCTCCCTCTCACCCCCTCCTTACTCTTTACCCCCTCCTCATCTCACACTTCACAACACTCCCCCACCCACCCCCCTCACGACCTAACTGTTGCCATCACTTATGACCTAAAACCATACATACACACACGCACACACACACACACACACACACTGCACCCTCCTCCCACCTCCCCTCCCTCTGCCTAACCACCTGACTATACTCCCAATCCTTCAGTGATAATATTGTGCTTCATTTGTGTGATTCTTGATGTGGTTTACAATACAGACGCTGTAACCATGTTCGTGGTCAGCCATTGCAATACGTGTTGATAGATAGATAGATAGATAGATAGATAGATAGATAACAATAAGAATCAGACCAGAGAAGACGCTTACCTCTACAGTTACACTAATTAGGGAACGACAGGTGTTATTTTGTTACCTGTTGTAGTAATTAATGATGTTGCATGATGTTGATATGTTGATGTTACTTAATACAGTTATCTCTCCTTCCCTTACCTCCCTCTCTCTTTCCCCTCCTTCCGCCCTCCTCCTCCTCCCTCCCCCCCCTCCCCTGTCCGTCCCTCTTTTGCAACCAGAGACCGACGTACGTTAATAACAAGGCAACAGTGGCGCATATCAGTCCGTACTCCCTCACCCTCTCTCCCATCCTCTCTCCTCCTCCTCTCCTCCTCCTCCTTCGTCTCCTCCCTCTCTCCCTCCTACTCCTACAACCTCAACCCTTTCGCTATCCCCACTGCGTACTTCTTCCCCATCTCTCCTCATCTTTCTCTCATCCCCACCCCACCCTTCCCCCCTCCCTCACTGCTCAGCTCCTCTATATCAAGTCACCCCCTCCCTACCTCCTCCATTTCCTTCTTTTCACCTCTCTCTCAACCCACCTGCCCCAACCTCTCACCCCCCCTCCCCACTATCAACTCACCTCCCCCAGCTCAAACACCCACACACCCAACCCCCTCCTAGCCCCAGGCACCGTCGCACTTGTAACGGACAAATGGACGTACACTTGTGAGGCAGCCAGCGCCCCCACAAACGTTAACCTCAAAGACACATTAACAGACATAATATACAGACAAGATGACAATATATTCTGCTACAAGTTTTCTGATATTAATTATAATTTCGAATATTTTCTTGTCTCCTTTCCTCTCCCTCCTGGCCGTTTGTTTACATCACAGTGTTGCCAGATACATTATGTAAATAAAAATAAAACATTAACGGGAGTTGATATATGTTGGTAATACTTTTGATCCCACGTCCCATGAATAGTATGTATAAAATCGTGTATATATCATCATGTGTAAATGTGTATATTGCTATGTGTATTTATGTGCATGCGTATATTGTCAGGTATATACACCAGAGGGTATGTTGCTGTGGTGTATTATCATGTAAGTCCGTGTATATTGGCATGTTTTTATGTGTACTGTATGTTGTTCTGCCTTGAGTATGTTGTTCTGCCGTGAGTAAGAACACAAGAACAAGTTGAGATATTTACGCTCGTTGTCCTCACCTAATCCTTTCCTGTCACTTAACTATACGGGATAGATAGATAGATAGATAGATAGATAGACTCATTGAGAGAGAGAGAGAGAGAGAGATAGACTCATTGAGAGAGAGAGAGAGAAAAAAAAACACCACGCCTCCTGCAAAGTGATGTGTGATGTCATTCTCTCCCTCCCTCTCTCTCTCTCCCTCTCCCTCCCTCTCTCTCTCCCTCTCCCTCTCTCTCCCCCTCTCTTACCTCACTGCCACTTCACCATAAACCTTCGCCACATCTCCACAAGCCGTTAAGAACCTCCCATACCTTCTTCATAGTAGTAATTTACCTACAGTATCCACAGGGACAAACTATGGCTTAGAATATTGTTTCATTGTTGTTTTGTATTTATTTACGAATTAATTAGTGTCATGGTGTTTATACAGATTGATTTTGAGTCTGCAACCCAGCTTATTTCACCTAAAGATTAACCTAACCTAACCTAACCTAACCTAACCTGTTAAACATAATCAGGTTGGAGAGCTCTAAGCCACAGGTCTCACTTAGGATAGGGGTCACGTCTCCCCCCCTCCACCCCTCTCCTCTTCCCCCCCTTCCTCCCACTCCCTCCTGGTCCTATTTCGTCTTCCCTGACCTCGTGACACCTTATTAGGATAGTACGCCGTTACACCTGCTGGGTTAATGTACAGGTGTAGAGTTAATGGGGTATTTTATTTATCACATCTCTAGGAGGAACTACACTAAGAATAAAAAAGGCAATACCTGTATCAATAATGTCGTGTTTTGATAGAAGAGTTTGCTTGGGATGTTATTAAACCCAAATGGCCGTAAGATCACTTATTAAGACGGAATTATACTTAAGACTAAACACATAAATCATAAATGGCTTTGAGTTAGTATAATTAAAGTCTTGGGGGGGAGGGGTGGTGATGGGTCATAATCACACCATAAGAAAAAGGTTAAAAATGGGTCTTTAACTTATATCCAGATCAATGTTTTCTTGGACATCATATAAGACGAGTCTGATTAATTGGGGTTCAGTAGAGTAGGGTTCAGTAGGGTCTAGTAGGGTTCAGTAGGGTCTAGCTGGCTTCATTAGGGTCTAGTAGGATTCAGTAGGGTCTAGCTGGGTTCATTAGGGTCTAGTTGGGTTCAGTAGGGTCTAGTAGGGTTCATTAGGGTCTAGTTGGGTTCAGTGGGGTCTAGTAGGGTTCAGTAGGGTCTAGTTGGGTTCAGTAGGGTGTAGTTTAGTTGGGTTCAGTAGGGTCTAGTAGGGTTCAGTGTATTATGTACACAGGTAGACTGTGTCCATTGCATCGTTTATCATTGTGACGACATAAAAATATGGAAAATTAAGTACTCATTGTAAGTGTTAAGATTAGACTGAATACATAGATATGATTGTTATGTAAATATATATTGGATTAGGCATTTATGTGATTGCCTATGTATGATTTATTTGAGATACTACAATGAATTGTATTCAACAGGTTTGACCGTATTATAATGTTCGAGTTTGACGTCACAAGTTTCATTAAATCCTTTAACCACCCGGATGGAGGTTATAATGGCGTTGAAATTACACTGAGACTACCTCACTGAGACGAGTTCTTTAAGGGAGAAATTTTGTCAAATTTTTTATATTTTATTTAAATTTTTAATTTGTCTTAGAATCAGAGGTTGCAAGGGTCGAATTATTAATGTTTCACTTGTTTACGATTTTTAGTAACTGAAGATGTGAAAAAGTATCACAAATACATACATACATACATACATACATACACAGCAGCTGGTGGTGGTGGGTTATCAAAATAAGACGCCAACAGATAAGATGAGAGGCAGGTGTCCAGGTGTGTGATGACCTTACCTGTATGACTCTTACTAATGATATGTTAGTCACTTACTATTATTAAATCATCTGAAGAATCAACTCCACACTCCACCTCACCCCATAATAAATATAAACTATATAACTTATAATTAGAGTAACAAAAATGCAAAATATAAATTCCTAACCTAACCTGAAGAATCGTCACCCCAGGTTTTGCCACCTGAAAAATTGTTAGGTGATCCCTATTATTTATGCTTTTATGGATCTTCTGTATGTGTGTGTGTGTGTGTGTTTGTCTGACACACACACACACACACACACACACATCCTGAAGGTGTTATCGTAATTATCTACATTATCTCAGGTGTCCACCCTGTCCAACACTCACCTAGGTCTCCTCTCGCGCAGCTTTACCTGTACGGTGCTGCTTGTATTAACAGTACTGAGTGGCCAAGTGTGTGTGTGTGTGAGGAGAGTACGGTGGAGGTGATCTATAAAGGGGATGAAGAAGGGCTGAGGGAGGGAGGAGGGAAGTGGTGATGCTGTACTGTAGAGGTGGAGGGAGAAAGGGGGGGGAGGATCAGCCAAATACCGTGAACGAAAAACGCTAACAGATACGCCCTCCTTACTCGCCTGGGGGGTAGGGGGGTGAGGGGGGGGGGGCAATTTTGGCTCTAGGCTCCTCCATCCACCACAAGTCAGATAAGACACCGTAGACACACGACCAGCGAGAGGCTAGGGTAGCACCACAACGTGTAAACAAACTTGACCTGACCCTGCCTCCTCTACCACCCACACCACACAATTTCCAAAAATAATAAATAAATAAATAATAATATGTTACTGTACCTTCAGCCGTTGTACTCAGATTACGTCGCTATATCGATACAGATAATTTGGTGCATTAATAATGAAGTGAATCATTGGCGAAATCTCAGAGCGTCTTGAGATAACGACCACTAAGAAAGACTCAAATTCTGTTTATGTCAAGTTGTGAGCGGACGTTTGGACCACGGTTAGGTTAGGTTAGGTTAGGTTAGGTTAGGATAGATAAGCTCCTAACCACTCTGGCCTAAACGTCCTACATGCATGTCAAGTGGTACTCGCGGTGATGGATGACTGGGGTTGTACTAGAGGAGAGTCGTGTGTTATCTCTGACACTTGTCCTTCCACGCTTCTGTACAGTATCATTAATAACCACTGTTGTTGTGAGGAGGAAGTAAAACAACAGAGGTGCAGCCGGGTGGGAGGGAATAAACTTACACAAAACATTTAAGTTACCAATATATGATACCCGATAACCCAAAGATCAGGTAATGTCCTCTTGTTATAGTTTTGAGGAAGCGAGTATTTTTCACTCAATTGTTCGTATCTTCTACAAATCAAGATTACATTAATCTATAGAAGAAATATATGTATTAACTACTATATACCCCTCAAGGGACTAACTCACCTGTACACGCATTAACCCAAACACACCCACTGTTATCGCCGCTGGCTTCAGCTACAGTACTGGCAAAGAATTCAGTGGAGAATGACAAGACTAATCCTGGGCATCAGGAACCTTGAGTACAGAGACAGGTTAAAACATCTCAATTTATACTCCCTCGAGAGACGTAGAGTGAGGGACGATATGATAGAGGTGTATAAATGGAAGTCAGGGCTAAACAGCGGGGACATTACAAAGGTACTCAAACTATCCAACCACGAGCGAACTCGTAACAATGGTTTTAAATTAGACAAAATTAGATTTAGGCACGAAATAGGTAAACATTGGTTTAGAAATACAGTAGTGGATGAGTGGAACAAATTACCAAACTTCATCATTAACTCTGATATGCTGGATAGCTTCAAACATAGGTTGGATGGATATATGAGCGATAGGGGTTGTGTGTAAATGGGACTGCCCAGTATGGGCCAATAGGCCCGCTGCAGTTTCCTGCATTGTTATTTTATGTTCCCTTCGACTTGCCCATCACCTGAACGTCCTTAACCAAGGCATTTACACCCACACTTAATACAAACTACGCTCATTGACGTACACATCCACTCTTAATATAAACTACGCTCATTGACGTAAATTTCTGAACAAATATTCAACATAAAGGTTGAAGTCTGTACAGATCCCACATACACGTGTAATAAAGAACAATTCACCTCACACACACGCATACTGTACACCAACACTCCATCTCCATGTTCAATAAAGTGAAATTATTTCTCCCATATATGTCTACACTGAGAGATTTAATCCACCTTCACGTGTAATAAAGTACAATTATCTTCCTCACTTCGGCCTACGCTAAGATGTAGTACAATTAGCATGCATATAGAGGCCTATAGAATAAATCAGGCCAATATAATAAATCACCTTATCAAAACACAGTTAATTACAGTATATTCTCCTAACTGTCGAGAACTTCCTGACATAAATAAACTCGTTAATTCTTTATGTAATAACTAATGAGATAATTATATTAAATTAATACACATGCTAATATTCACATTTAAATTATATTGTTTGATAATTTATTTACAAAAAAGCCTAAGTCACCACTTCAGAAAGCCATGCAGACGAACTGACGACTAAACTATGGTCACTAATTTGAGGAAATAAATAACTTCTTCTAACGATAAAAAAATGTTAGGCTTGTGTTTTATTCAGTCGTATTCTATTGATATGAGACAGTGATGAGCAATAGTACTACAGTAAAGTTTCTAAAGCTAGAAGGAAGTGATATATTTGTATATCTAATATACTATAGGACTAGGCGTCTGTCTGTCTGTTCTGGGCAGCCGAAACGGCACAATCGTTTTTCATGAAACTTGGTGGAAAAATCGCAAAAAATTCGGAAAGTGGAGCAAACCTGGTCCCATGTCGATGGTTTCTTTAGGAAGGCATTAATTAACAATTTTATTTACGATGGAAAACGATGCAAGTCTACGTACTTGGCACACCCTAATTAACCATGCAAGTCTACGGACTTGGCGCACCCTTATTCGCTGTACGCTGTCAGCCGGACGGTGAACCTGGCACGAAGGGCCCACTGTCATACAATACAATACAAAACAAAAGAAAACAGTACAGTACAGTACAATACAGTACAATACCATACAATACCATACCATACCGCCACCATACAATTTAATACACAACGACTGCTAAGAGAACATAGGGGCACGGGGGTGGAGGAGACTGCAGTGGGAGCGGGTAAACAAGGCGAAAGATTACAAGGAAATAGTGTTAGGAATGATGACAAAACTAAATTAGACAGGGAGTTTAAAACTAAATGCGGTAAGGGAAGGACTCAGAACACGACTAACTTAAATGTATACTACGCGAACAGTAGAAGTATGAGAAACAAAATGGATGATATTAGGGCCTTGGTATGTACCGAAAAAATCGATATAATAGCATTCACTGAAACATGGATCAACCTAGACACACGTGAGTTACCGGTCGAATACCAAATTGCGGGTTACAAACTGTTCCATACCGATAGGCAGACCAGGAAAGGAGGCGGAGTAGCAATCTATATTAGGGATAATCTGAAGTGTGAAATAAATAAGGAAATAAAAACTGAAAGGAATACAGAACAATTTGGATAGAATTAAGCGACGGTTTGTAGAAATATTAATCACAGGAGTAATATATAGACCCCAATCTTTGATAGAAGGCTAATGAGCGACTTATCTGGGATGAAATGCGAGGGCTTCCATACACAACAAAGTCTGTATAGTAGGCGACTTAACCTTGGCCAAATAGATTGGACTGTTCTACGGTAATCTCAGTGAATCAGAGGATTTCTGAGATAACCAGACCGTTTCCTGTCAACATATAACCGGAACCCACACGGGTAATAATATACTGATTTAGTTTTGTCGAACAGAGAAAACCTCATTAGCAATGCGTCGAGGTAGGGAACGAACTTGCAAACAGCCATCACAAAGAAATTCGATTCCAGTTAGATTGTGGCAGACGTAAGGAAAATTCACTCAAAGTACCAGATTTCTGTGAAGGGCAAACTTTTGACAGCTTCTAAAGAGGCAGTTGAGAGAGGGGAAGTGTCACGTTTGGCCGTGAACCTGACAGATGACACTGACCTGATAACGATGATCTGAGATTGCTGGAGTTCCACTTAATAATTTAAATAGTGAGTTACTTAATGCACAAAGGCAGAAATATTCATACAAAAAACTCAGATCAGACAACAATGACCCTAAATGGATAAATAATTATTTAAAGAACATCAATAGCCAAAGGAAGGCTATAGGTATGATAAATCGTGGCGAAATTCACTCTCCGGACTATTATAGGGTATTAAGGAGTAGGGTTAAAACCGAGATAAGGAAAGTTAAAGAGGAATAATGAGGTAAGGATAGCAAGGGAGGCGAAGACAAACCCCAAAGGATTCTGTACCAAATGTATCAAATTAAAACATCAGGAAAATGGACCAACACGGGTCAGACCAAGGCGAGCTCACTGATAACCGCGAGAAATGAGCAATAATTTGAATAAATATATTTCAACAGTTTTCACCACCGAAAATTAAAACATGATACCGAGGCACCGACTATTCAGAGATAGTGAAGAAAAACAAATTAAGTGAGATAGTAGTGACTAGTAACGATGTTAGTAAGCAAATAGACAAACTAAAGCCTAATAAGTCACCTGGTCCCGGCGGAGATATTTGCCAGAGTATTAAAGGAAATGTGTAAGGAAGAGCTAGTATGCCCTTAGCAAAGTTGTTTAACATGTCTCCAAAAAACAGGTGTAGTGTACCAGGAACTTGAGGATAGCGAATGTAATCGATGCCAAGGATATCATCCCCCTAACCACTGCCCAATCAGCTCCAACATCAATAGTAGGCAAATTACTGAAGCAATCATTTCAAACTCTATTCGAAAGCACCTGGAGAAGCACCGATTGATCAATGATTCTAAAGCATGGCTTCACAAGAGTGACGTTCTTGCCTAACTAATCTATTAATATCTTCTTTTCATCAGTTTTCGAAATCAGTGGACGAGGGGCACAATTATGATGTGGGTATATCTCGACTTAGCAAAGCCTCGGACAGAGTCCCCTTAATGAAAGACTAATTAGAAAGGAAGTCACATCAAAGGTGACATCCTTAAATGGATTAGGGCGTGGTTATGGACAGAAACAGCGAAAAGAGCATTAACGTATCTAAGTCCCATTGGAGCAACGCCAAGTGAGTTCTCCAAGGCTCAGTACTTTGGACCATTATTGTTTATTATATACATAAACGACATAGGATATCGGCATAGACAGCAAATATAAGCAAATTTGTTGATGACACTAAAAATAGAATGGTTATCAAAATCTGATTGAGGACTGCAAAACCAGGAAGATCTACAAATTTTTCCAATGGTCTGAAAATGGCAGATGAAATTCAATGCCCACAAATGTAAAGCACTCAGCATAGTAGAGATGCAAACAGGAAACTGATACCAGATGAACAACGATGCCACAGAGAAATCCGACTGCAGAAAGATTTAGGAGAATGATAAGTAGGAACTCTTAAGCCAAGTAACAATGTGTTTTGCTCGTAACAAGGCTAACAAAGCACTTGGGTCTACACAGCGAGTGTTAGTTACAAGACTAGTGAGGTCATCCTAAAACTGTATCTGTTTCCTTGTGGAGACCACACCTGGATTACGCAGTTCAGTTCTGGTCATCAGATAGAATGGATATAGAATCCTTTGGAAAGAATTCAGAGGAGAATGACAAGATTAATCCCGCACATTGTGAACCTTTGGAGTATAGAGACAGGTTAAAGTATCTTAATTTGTACCCCTCGAGAGACGAGAGCAGAGGGCAGACCTGATAGTGTATATGAAGGCAGGGCTAAACAAAGGACATTACAAAGGTACTCAAATTATCCAACCAGGAGCGAACTGTAACAATGGTTTTAAATTAGACAAATTTAGACGAAGTGGAGAAATAGGTAAACACTGGTTTGGAAACAGAGTAGTGGATGAATGGAACAAGTTACCAATATCATCATTAACTCGAATACGCTGAATTGCTTCAAACATAGGTTGGATGCTCATATGAGCAATAGGGGTTGGGTGTAAACGGGACTGCCCAGTATGGGCTAATAGGCCCGCTGCAGTTTCCTCCATTCTAGTGTTCTTATGTTCTTATTTGTAAGAATAAAACATAATTATATAGACATGTAAGACTCACAACTTGATAAGATATCCGTAAGACATTAGCTATTGGAAATGTGATTAAATGTTTTGTTATTAATCCAGTGTGAAATGTATCGGTATTGGTGGTACAATCCTAATGGTCTCTAATCCTGTTGATTAGGTGAGGTTAATCTGGGTTTATTGAGATTAAAGATAAGGTGTGGGGTTTATTCTACCTGTGTTAGTCTCAGGTACGACCTTATTGTAACAATCACGACCATGATTATAACAACCAGACCATGATTATAACAACCAGGACCATGATTATAACAACCACGACAATGATTATAACAAACACGGACCATGATTATAACAACCACGACCATGATTATAACAACCACGACCATGATTATAACAACCACAACCATGATTATAACAACCACGACCATGATTATAATAACCGACCATGATTATAACAACCACGACCATGATTATAACAACTACGACTATGATTAAAATAACCACGACCATGGTTATAACAACCACGACCATGATTATAATAACCACGACCATGATTATAACAACCACGACCATGATTATAATAACCACGACCATGATAATAACAACCACAACCATGATTATAACAACCTCGGTAAACTGTACCACCGGACTCGCCACCGGGCACGAAGGGCCCACGATCACTTGTTTACAACTATATATCACCACGGAGTATAACCACGTCCCTCCAATCGTCACACTTACACACCAGAACACTGCAAATACACCCAGGGACCTGCCATCGCCACACACACAACAGAATACATCCGAAAATTATCAAAATACACCCAGGATCTTGAGGCTCTCCACAGTGACCTTGTGTACCCTTGTGTTCTAGTTCATAATCTACATAAACGATCTAGATACTGGGATCAGCAGTGACATAAGCAAGTTTGCGGATGACACCAAAATAGGGCGGCAGATTAATTCAGGGCAGGATGCAAATGCATTACAGGAGGACCTAAATAAACTGCAGGGGTGGTCTGAAAAATGGCAAATGAAATTCAACACCAGCAAGTGCAGCGCACTTAATATTGGAAGAACAAATACTGACAATGTATACAGCCTTAACAAAATCAACCTAGAGAAGTCGACTTGTGAAAGAGACCTAGGGGTACTTGTAAGCCCGGACCTACGGCCTAGAAAACAGTGCGTTAATGTTCGAAATAAGGCAAACAGAGTATTGGGTTTTATATCTAGAAGTGTAAGTAATAAGAGTGCAGAGGTCTTATTGCAACTATATCTTGCGCTAGTTAGGCCGCACCTCGATTATGCGGTTCAGTTCTGGTGCCCTTATTATTGAATGGATATCAATTCACTAGAGTCGGTGCAGTGAAGAATGACGAAAACGATTCCGGGACTTAGAAACCTTCCATATTAGGATAGGTTAAAGAAACTTAACTTGCATTCCCTAGAAAGACGAAGAGTGCGGGGAGATATGATAGAAGTATTTAAGTGGGTGAAAGGAATCAATAAAGGGGATATTGATAAAGTTCTTATAATATCCGAGCAGGATAGGACTCGGAGCAACGGATTTAAGTCGGATAAGTTTAGGTTTAGGAGGGAGATAGGAAGGAACTGGTTCACAAATAGGATGGTGGACGAGTGGAACAAGCTTAGCAACTTTGTAGTAAGTGCGGGAACTCTGGAAAGTCTTAAAAGGAGGCTAGATAGATTCATGGATGATAGAGTGGTAGTAACTCTCGACAGGAGCTGCCATGCACAGGCCAACCAGCCTATTGCAGACTCCTTATTTTCTTATGTTCTTATGTACCCAACAGCCCCGTGTAACCCCGCCCCCCCCTTCACTATATAATACACAGGTACAATTATAAATCCCTCCAATTAAGTACATTGAAAGACAAAAGTCATGTCGTGAAATTTGGTGAAAACATGTGCCGAAGGACTAAACTTTTGGTCCGCTCTGCCTTGTGGTAGGGCTCTCATAATGTTTCATGAGTTATGTTTAATCTTCGGAAAAAAATGCGACACGACTTTTGTCTTTGATTGTACCTGCCTATACCTCAAGTCCTACAGCGACCACCACTGCCTCTCCCTACTTCCTTCTCCCTCCTCTGACACCCATCCACCCCCATTCTACCCCACTTCGTCTGTTCTTATCTTACCCCCCCCCCCAACCTCTTCTTTAACACCCCTGACTTCCCCACCCATTTACTTCTCTCCCCAGCCTCTCATACCTCCTTCACACTCTTCCCTACCTGCCCCTTCCCCGGTCACTCCCTATCCAGTTCCTAGGTCCTGGGAGACGGCTAGGGGAATACTACTAATTAATCTGGACCTTTGTGCCTTGCCAACCTCGCCGGATATAAATAAATAAGTCCCGTTAAGGTGCTGAGATTAAGAGGCGTCTGTCCGGATTATCCCCAGTTTCCTCACGGCCAAAGGGTCAGACCTCACACCTTAAGCTATGAGTTATTTTTTCTGTTATTCTTCTCGTCTGGGGATCACCTGAAAATTAGCCCCCCCCCCCAGATTATTTTACGCCTGTGTTTATTGTTATATCTCTGATCCTCTCACCACTCTTCTTCTACATTCATTTCATTTTCCGTTTTTTTATTAGTTTCGTTTCTCCAAAATTTGTGTATGTTCTGTTTACTTATGTTTCACTGTATCTTTTGCTTCCATTCTTTGTCCTATCTGGAAATGCTGCTGATAAGGACAGCTGTATTAGCGGGTCGTAAATGTTTACCTGTGAAGATTGTCATGGGTTGCGTTGGGTCTACCCCGCGCAACCCATCCCAAATGTTTGTTTACGGTAGACAAGGGACCAGACGAGCTGTGATTATGTAACACAAACACAAAATTCATACGGCCAAGAAACATTTGCAAGTACACTACGTTTCTGTTAGCAAACGTACACAGTTTATGTATGTAACTTCTGAGTCAACTGTTTCAACATTAAAGATAACTTTATCAACACAAGAAAAGATGAAAACAGTTCACAACACATAAACGAGAGAAGCTGCTGACTCACTCATTACCACTCGTAAACGCTGACTTTATAATTATTATCACTGTCCTCCAACAACTGAAGTCTTTAAGTGCGTGACAAGTCTACTAATAAAATTATGAGACAGAACTCTACTGCTTCAGTCTCAGTGTGGTGAAGACATAGATGGGGCACCTTTCAATGTTTATGTAAACATGAAAGTTACTAAGACAGAAAGTGAGTGTGATGAAGAGCTGAAACTGTCCCCCTCCCGGTGACTGATCAGTTTTGTCTGTTTGCTAAAAGATGACGCTACTTATTTTTGTTTAATTTCCCGATCGTCTATGAAAATGGCATTGCGACAGCCGAGCATGAAGATTGGTAATATATACAGTATTCTGTTCAGCGCATAAGAAATCGCACTCACCAGAAACTTACTCTCCAGACCCAGCAAACAGTACATTACATAACTATTAATTATAATAACTTCATAAGCAGATCCAAGCAAAACAATGCATAACAGAACTGTGATTTAATAACTTACTAAAAATATCAAGTAAATAGTACATAACATTACCACCATCTAGTGACTGACGGCCACACTACTTGTCAGCTTCACTAGTAAGCTCGCCCCTTGTTGTACTCGACCACATTCACTTCCTGTTTAGAACACACTGTTTTGAGTTGCTTTATTTAGCCAGTAGGAACTATGGAGCTGGTTAAAGGGGGGTCGGGTAGGACCTCTGGCCAACACGTTAAGTGATTTTTTTTTACTTGCTGAATGATCGCTACACTCCAAGTTCTTTTAAATTATTTTAACCTATATTTTATTGTATGTGTGTATCAAAACACGAGTGTGGTAAACAAGTGTGAAGTTTCTTCAAGAACCAGCAGACAATCTGAAAACTTTTGATGGTAGGCGTTTTGTGGAGTCCGGGGAGGTCTCGGCGGCTGTCACAGGAGAGCATTACCACGACCCCCACCACCAATGTTGCACAAAGAGTAAGTCTTGTTGCGCAAATATATGCTATAGTCAGTTACCTATCTTCATATGACAAAACAAATTTGACTACTCGTTGCCTTAAGTTGAAAAACAAAAATGGCGACGTGTCTAATCACTGTTTTAATATTTTATATAATACAAATATTGTTCTAAATGGTGGCTTCCTTATGAACATCAACACTTATCTTGCATAGCGTCAGTGATGGTGTGGCCATTCCTAAGGTTTTACCTGGCCTTCAGCGTGACCAGCTGCCTCGTCAGTTCTCCCCGGGTACATTGGCTAGGTCTGAGAGACATACTGTACACTGATGGCTAGGTAAAAGTGACTTAGGTCTTATAGCCAGAGGTCAGCTATGGAGGGTAGGAGGGATATTTAGGCATAGTTTTGTATACGGGTGTACAGTAGTCTCACCCATCTATAAGGTGTACACAGTCATCATGAAATACTACCATAAAATTGGCAATTGCAAAGTTGTACACATCTTGCAGACCATTGAAACTAAACATACAAAACCGCTGTTCAACCAATACGAAAACAGTTTCACGACAGATCGATAGATGTTCGTTATGTATTACACAATCGATTTTAACCCTTCCTTACGTATCCTAAACCAGCCAAGTATAACCGTTGTCTACCTAACTTCCCCTAACTGAAGCTCATTGGCAATAGGTTGCGTCATGTGAGATGCCACCTGGTTGGCTTTTATCTAACTGGGCAGTAAGAGGTTCCTTATCTTCGTCAGTGAGTGCGATAATATCCCGTGGTTATTGTGTTGTGCTTGTCTCTCTCCCCAGTCTTCTTGCCTCCCAGCCATCTTACCGGAGGGTTGGTTAGTAACTCAGACTATTGGAATTTATAGTTAAAAGTCGAGCCGAAGGAAAGCAGACCATGGGGAGGGAGGGAGGGCGATACAATAATAATAATAATAATAATAATAATAATAATAATAATAATAATAATAAAGTCAGTCACCCTAGCCAGGATATTTACGACTGGTAGGAAAGATTGATATTCATCGTCTAATTCTCACTCATCATCATAATTATAATACGATAAATGCGAAGAACTAAGGTATCAGTTTGTAAGATTTTGTTTATAAATTATTACGTGAATATGTTTGTAAGAATAAAGGTTTTGTCTGAGAGGTTGATGTAGATGGTGCCTTGAATCATGCTATTTTTTAACTTCGAAAGTCTTGAACTAACAAAAACGAACAAACCCAAACCAAATGAATCTATCTTACTAAGGTTAGGTTAGGTTGCTGTACAGGCTTTAAACAAAGGTGCACGATACAGCAGTCGCTATGATGAAGGTCACTAAGTTCAGTTGCACTTGGGTGTCACTGAGGTTAATAAGTACCAAGAATATAAAATAATATTGCTAAATTTTATAAAGACAACCACATTATGCCAGGTCGGACGATGAAGTGACCTGTCAGTAAAGAGGGTGAGGTGGGTAGGGTATGTCAGGTTCTGGGTTAATCAGTCACCTCCCTGACTTTAAGATGAGTTATTTAATTCATAAAACAATATATAATTTATTTTATTGCATGGACCCTTATCCTAAAGAATGAGGCAAATTGTAGTTTGTAAATAAGGTAATGCATGATGCTGAGTCTTCGATGACGTTACCTAACTTACATTTTGGAAAACATAACATATTGGATTAGCATGCCAACGCCCCTTAATCCACCCCTTCCCCCACCCTCTCCACAGTCATCCCAGCTGGAGCTGTCCAATCAGCTGAGGGCAAGTCGCAGTGAGGCTCCTCTGCCTCCCTATATTTACATCGGGACCGCGCTCGCTTAGATGCACTCCAAGGTATATTTGTGTACTAGTGAGACCTTCTGCTGCCCTCTGGAAGATATACTGCGTTTAAAGTCAATCATTGTTGGCGAAAACAAATTTGACTTAGGAATTGTTGTAAGTTTTTCAATTAGTACTTATTTTGTAACCAGTTTAAAAAGCGTTTATTTGGAAACATAAAAACTCCGGGCTCATATGCTATAACGCACTGAAGTTGGCAGACGACACCAACCTCCATGCTCGGTGTAAAATGGTTTCTAAAGTTTTCACCATAAAACACAACGTAACTTTTAAAATATATTGTATACATAATTTAAAATTTATTTTTATGTTAATTTATCAACTTTGAAAGCTATTGAGTAACCATTTTACGCTGCAAATGGAATATATTGGTTGTTTATCTCGCACCCAAAACGCTGGAGTGTGGGGAGCGCGGCAGATGTGAACTGGCGTCTGTCTGTGGAGTCGACTGTTAACAAGCTTGTCGGGAGGATGTGCGCTTAGTTAGTTCCATCTTCATCCTCCTCCCGACAACATCTAAAAAGGATTTACCATCATGGAGAGATAGTGAAAGTGTTGAACCAAGTTACATTAAAGTGCCAGTGCTTGAAAAAAGGAAATCAAGTGAAGCCTCAATTAGAAATTTTTAAGAAAAGGTAAATAATATCTTGGTATGTTTACCTCAAGTTGTGGTCTTGAACTGCAGAAAATCTTAAGTGTTCTTGTATGAGGTCTGCCGGGAACATAATTTATCTAAAGTGATATGAAGTGGAAGCCCAGTGCTGTATTTTAATACATTATATAGCAGCAAAAGTTTATATATCCCTGAAATATCGAGTGTTTTAAGTTTATCCAACCTCTATTTAAATATATCTTGTTTATGTTAAACTCTCGAACATTACATTATTAATGTACAGTCAGTGTTGTAATGAACCTGTTACCAACTTTACTTTTAAAATTGAAAATTAAAAAGAACGTTGCAATATGTTTACACCAATAAGTTTTTTGTGTTGTATTTTTTAAACGCAAGTTTTAAGCGTAAGTAAGAAGACTTGTGCCTGCCTCTTATATTATGCGCGGAGAGCTCGTGATGTATTGGATCGTAGTTTTTGCTCGGTACAATATCTTATTCCTGCAGTTTTAATTTGTGCGAATATCATCCGTTTTGTTTTAATTTTATAGTTGTATCATTTTTTAATATTGTACAAATAAACATATCTTGTTCTGGTAGTTCCAGCACTTTCCCGATCACTTGTATTTACATGTGGATACAATACGTTACTGAAATTCAAGTGTTAATATACGTTTTAGTTACTAGTTTTTTCTTGTGTGATACCAAGACGCCCCAGGGCTTTATATTAATACTGTAACACCTGCCTGTTAACACGACGCTCTCCTTTTCAGCAAATTGAAGAGGAAGAAATCATGAGTAGCCGTGATGTGTTATACAGGAGTGTGCTGAGGGGAGGCCAGTCGGAGTGTCCACAGATGTCTAGCGACCTGTCTCCTATGTCCAATTTGGCCCTCACTCTCCATGGTGCCTCCCTCGCCCAGACTCCTAAGAGAAAACTCTCCTTGTCCTCCACCCTATCAGACACGCCACAGTCCTGTCATGATGCCTCATCTTTACTTTGCTCAAGTAAGTTGCTGTACACTGTATATTTGTTGTATACGGTTAACAAATAACATGTGGGATTTAGGCATGTATACTATTAAAATTTGGAGATAAGATCGCATACTGAAAATGGCTGTCAACTTTATAAGGCAATGTTATTTCGTTTATAGTGTTGGAAGTTCATCTTGTTTCAAGGGACAAATGCCAAGGGGTTTATTGTTGACTACAAAACAAAAATTAGTTGTAGGAGGAGGTCACTTGTTTTGCCGGCTGAGTGTTTGCTGTGCTAACAGGTATAGTATCCTAATATTTTTTGTAGCAATTATGTTTTATTATACTTAAAGGTATATAGGGTAAGGTTTTATTCAGTTTAGTTAGCTATACGAGTTTTATATATTATACTGTATATCTTATTAAGAGGTCCATTATAAATGTTAAGTGGCTCTGTGTGTTATGTCGTTAGGGTCAAAATTTAAGCTTGGTAGACTGTTTATGATTAAGAATATCTGCATGAAGATTAATTTACTTGGAATATATTAAAAGACATAATGAGCCCATTTTGAGGGAAGGACAGCATAGTTCTGCATTCAGTGTGTTAAGAAACTGGGGGCAATTAAATGAGTGTTTCACGTTGTATGAAGGTACCCAAGTGGAAACCCAAAATGACCTTTTATGTATTTTTAGTTATTGTATTTTTGTGTTCCTTTCACAGGTTTGTTACAAGACAGCCATAGCCCTGACTCTACGTCTAGCTGTGAGGAACCTCCTGTCTCCCCGTCACATCGACTCACCTCCCGTGATAAGGAGAACTTTCCCTCCCCATACTACTCCCCTTCCCGCAGTGCTGTTATTCTTCCCCGCTCCCGTGCCAGCCCACTCCAAGATGTACAAAATACTGTCAATAGAAACCTAAGCTTCAGTCCTCTTAAAAAGGTTTGTTTAGTGTAATTATTTTCATATGTATATTTATAAATCAAGCTCATTTTGGCGGTATTCATGCAAAACCAGATTTTTTTTTCAATTGTTACTGACTCTGGTTTTATTCTTTCTTGGACAGAATTTGCAGTTGGTATCTCCCTCTAAGAGAGTGTTTACTTCTCCACCCAAGCCGTCCCCACCAGATGATTTTGACTCAAACTCGCATGACAGTGGATACTCTGAGAGTGGAAAGAAGATGGAGGGGGATTGGTGAGTTTCGTGTGATATATTTAAGGTTGGCGAGTTTCTTGGTGGTGCTTCTACCTATCAGTGATCATTTATGCCTGTTGTGAAATTGTTTTGGATAAATAATGAAGAATCTCAGTTTAGAGGTGTGGCTCCTAGTATGGTGCACCACTATTCTATTTCTCTATCACTTCCCTTCTAAAGTCTCATTTTAACATGTTGAAACAATAATAAAAATTAACACCACACACTAGCTGGATAAGCTCACATATCGCCAGTTTTTATCAATTGATTTAGAGAAAGTAGTCACTGTACCTATCCATATTTTGCAATACCATAGGAATTATTTTATTTATCCACACCAGAATTTTGTTTAGTTTCAGTGTGCCAGTAAGCTGTGCACCACGGAAGCTTAACCTGGACCTGTCGCCACCCAAACCTCGTATGATCTCTCCGGTGAAGTCTGTCTCCACTGTTGTCTCATCAATTACTCCAGTTCCCACAATATTTTCGGCTGTCACCTCTACACCAGCATCCTCATCCAGTGGAGCAGAGGGCCGTAGACCCTTCAGAAAGTTCTCATCACTATCTAAAGGTGATGAAGAAGATACTATGCTTATGGATCTTATGAATGAGATGACCACACAAGAAGAACAGCAGCCTTTAGGTTTCTCTAACCTTTTATTAGCACCTATCCAGCCCCCAAGTGCCAACACATCATCCCGGTCTATTTTAGATGGTCGCCCATCCATCAGACGGTGTCTTTCAATGGTAGACACCACACCTACATCCTCCAGAGTAAGTTATTTTCATACACAGTATATATATATATATATATATATTTATATATTTATTTATTTATTCTCAAGCTAAATGGTGCTTTTTGTGCAGAATGTTCACTATATCAGCCTTGGCTAGAGATTAAACTAAAATGTGTTTTTAATATTCAGTACACTACTGTATTTATTTTCTAGCTTTTAATGCTTTACATTTTTGTTTTCCAGGTAGAGAGTATCTTCAAACCTCCCTCATTGGAGAACAGCCGGCCCAGTACTGTCTCATTCAAGCGGCCACAGCCTCCAACAGATCTCTCCAACTTCTCAGATTGCAAGCGAAGAAAACCAGATGAATCCTGTGATCAGTTGTCTCCCCTTACCTCCAACGCCTCCACCACAACCGGTGAAAAAATTCGTACTCCTCTCACACACAGACAAGTATCTGCACCAGAACCGAGCACTTCTCAAGCTGTCAAGCCAAAGCTTCAGCGCTGCCTTTCTGAAAGTCATGTTTCTATTATGAAGGCATTAAATAAATCCTGTAAGTACTGGTACTCGATTTGCTTGTTTTCATAAGCTAACTTGTACTGTTATCTGAAAATATTGGTATCCTCCTAATTATATTTATACCCATACATTTATTTTATTTTACATACTCCCAATGGATATGTATTAATTAATGTTTCTTGTTTTAGGAGTTTTTCCTCCAATTCTTTGGTATCATTATGATTTTTTATATTTTATTTTACAGCTGGCCATGATGGGGATCTTATAGGGGACTTCTCTAAGCCTGTGCTACTTCCTGTTGTTGAAGGTGGTAAACATCCAGACCTTAAAGCCATCAGTGTTGAAACTTTGGCTGAAGTTGTCAGAGGAAAGTTCAACAGTAAAGTTGCTTCCTGCAGAATTATAGATTGCAGATATCCATACGAGTTTGAGGGTGGGCACATCACTGGTGCAGAGATGTGGCATCATCCAAAAATGGTTGAGGAAAATTTGAATGCACAGAAGGGAGCTCCTGTTATAGTAAATGAAGAAGCACCCAGGCAAATTTTGATTTTTCACTGTGAATTTTCTGCTGAACGTGGACCTAAAGCTCAGAGGCTGCTGCGAGAGATGGATCGCACAGCAAATAAGGAACACTATCCTGCCCTCCACTTCCCTGAGATGTACCTTCTGGAGGGAGGCTATAAGGCATTCTTTGAAAAATACCCTGAATTGTGCACACCCAAAGACTATGTGAAAATGCTGGACTCAAACCATGCTGAGGATCTGAAACACTTCAGAGGCAAGTCTAAGTCGTGGGCAGCAGAGAACAAGCAGTCCAAGAGCCGCACCACACTACCTCGTCCGGGACTCAAAAGGCTCGGGTTATGATGACTGCCTGATGTATAGGTTTTGTATTATACAAATTCACTATTTCCTAAAGTGTGTGTGCAATATAAGTATTTTTTGTTGTGTACAGGATTTTTTTTTTCATTTTTGTCTAGGCCTGGTTTGCACCGGCAAGGTATTTGCCTATGAATGCCAAAGGATAATTTATCAACTTGTAAATAAGGTCAAGGTGTTGAGGGATCCGCTGGTGTGTACCTCGTCTGGACAAATTTTGTTGATTTTTTGTTCTTCCACTGTCTTTTTTTTTTCACATACAGTAATTTATGTTTGATCTGATCAGTTGTGTGATCGTTTACATTTTTATCACCATTCCTCAGATGTTTTGGCCAGTCTTTACCCTGCTTTGGTCGGTGAGGGGTACAAAATCCCATTAAGGGTTTGCACAATAAAAAGAGAACATCCCATTAATTGTAAGATGTATGTATACCAGTTTTATCAATATATCTTTCCAAGAACTGGTGACCATAATACAGTACTGTGATAATAAGCATGATCCAAATGCAATATTGCCTATCTTTTGGCTTGTGTGCATCGGACTGAAAAGAAGAATTTTAAAAGTTTCAAGTATTTTTTCTATTTCAAAACTGTACAAATCTTTCCCATAAATTCATATAACGGAATCTTCGTAGAATTCTTCTTTTCAACTTGGATCTTGAGTATGATTGAAAAACAAGATGCAGGTTTCTATTTTTTTAAGCCTGTATATATATATGTCATCTGTAATAACTTTGCTCTCTTGATATGAGTGGGTGATAACTTTTTTGGTGACGGGTTACACGGTGTCAAACATTATGAATAGTAAGTCATTATTCATAAGTAAAGTAAATCTGAGTTATGTTAGTGTGTTACCAAGGTGTAGTTAGCCCGCTTAGTATCTGTTCGTCGATCTCAGAACACCGGCCATTCCATACATATCATGGGTTAAAATGAATTTGTACCATTTTTATACTTTTTCCTTTTATTGATAATTGGGATTCCCTAAAGATATTCTTTTGATCTAATGTTTTGTACAATTATTCACTCTTTCAGTGTTCAGTATAATGATTTATGGGGAATTGGCATATTTTTACAAATTTTTATATGCATCCCTTTCTAGTCCTTGTGTTAAGGTACAAAACCATTTAATTTCTTGTGGAATCACAACCTTGTACCGTTTTCAACAATACATGGAAATTTAAATTTTTTACTGCCTTTTATTATATGTACGAACACCTGCTGTTGATGTGCCTGTCAGGGTTTGTGTTGGTATGTCCTATGAATGAATTGTTTTAAACATGAAGTGCAGGAAGTTAACGAGTCCTCTGGGTTCATGAGACAACAGGGCTGTACAGTAATATAACTACACCAATTGGTCTTGAGAAGGATTACATTATGATAGGGGGAAAATGGTCAACACAAAATAACATTCGATAACATGTTCCTTAAATTATAATGGACGCCAAAAGTAGCGGTACAGTCGTGAACATAAGTCCTGTCGCCCCTTGTACTGTTCCGCGAACCAAGAGATTCAGACTCATGAACCCGAAGCAGTAGACACTGGCGCATTATTCTGCCCATAAATGCTTCGGATTCATGAGTCTGAATCTCAGGGTTCGTGGAGCAGCAGAAGGGGTGACATGACTTCTGTTCACGACTGTACAAAGAAAATGACGGAAATTCAAAATCATGAAGGAATAGTTTGGATGATGTTCCAAATACAACAATGGAGAACAATATAATCATTTACTTTGAGTTGTTAATAAAGGATTTACATTATTGTGACAATCAATTCTAGGACACATTAAGTCATCACTGGTATCATCATCAATTTTGACGCGCACTATATATTTATCCAGATTATTAGATGGAAAATAATAGTGAGATGATTTACAGACTCGGGACTATTTTATTCAAGACTGGGTCTGTGTAATCTCCTCTAGTCTAATCTTAATGAGAAAGGATTATGTGACAAGGGTAGTGACTGGGCTTCCATACTTTTTTAATAGAGTAAAATTTATTTTTAATCAAAGTCTATTAACGATCAGGGTAATGTTTGACGAGGTTGTACGTAACAGGTGACATTAAACAAGTGAGCGTTAATCAGGTGACATTAAACAAGTGAGCGTTAAGCAGGTGATATTAAACTAAGGTGCCTTCAGCTGATAAAGTTAGACAAAAATCAGTTTAATCACTTGAACAAAGAGGAACACTGAGTTAGGAGAGATAGCCACTTAGTAACGTTTCTAGAATGGAGTAAGATCGAGGTTGGGTTGCGTTAAAGAGTTCAATATCTAATCAAGTATAACGGTTGGTAACTATGTCATTCACAGATCCAGTTCACTTGTCAAAAATATAATTATTGAACGAATTATACGAGAGGTCAGCATGGAGGGAAAGGAATGAAGAGGACAGTGGAGTGAGGGAAGACTCACAGATGGATGTGGGTCCGGACATCTGGAGGAGGTAGGGCCCCAGATAACCCCGGTAGACTATCGGTGCTGTGGCCGCCGACCACCACACTATCTCCCTCACCATCCGCTGCTCCTACAGGCTGTTCCCCAACATCCACCTCCTTCTCCAGCTACTCCTACAGGCTGTTCTCCTATATTTAGCAACTCCTATACTCCTACTGGCTGTTCTCCGATATTTAGCCACTCCTATACTCCTACAGGCTGTTCTCCGACATCCACCTACTAATACAAGCTGTTCTCCGAAATCTAGCCACTCCTATACTCCTACAGGCTGTTCTCCGACACCCAGCTACTAATACAGGCTGTTCTCCGATATCTAGCCACTCCTATACTCCTACAGGCTGTTCTCCGACACCCAGCTACTAATACAGGTTGTTCTCCGATATCTAGCCACTCCTATACTCCTACAGGCTGTTCTCCGACACCCAGCTACTAATACAGGCTGTTCTCCGATATCTAGCCACTCCTATAATCCTACAGCCTGTTCTCCGACATTCACCTCCTCCCCCAGCTGCTAGATACAAAACAAGGTGAATTAGAAGTAAACATAAGAATATAAGAATGGAGGAACTGCAGCGAGCCTTTTGGCCCCTACTGGCCCTTTGAAACGAAAGTGACCTCGGTTGGCTTCACATAACCCTAGACCTGGTCACAACAGGTCATTGGTAAGGAATAAATGAGTTTCTTTGGTTGAGTAACCGGATACCAGATGAACATTGATGTTATAGAGAAATCCGACTGCGAGAAAGATTTAGGAGTAATGATAAGTAGGAATCTTAAGCCAAGTAAATAATGTGTATTTTGCTCGAAACAAGGCTAGTAGAGTACTTGGGTTCATACAAAGGAGTGTTAGTTACAAGAATAGCGAGGTCATCCTAAAACTATATCTTGCACTTGTGAGACCTCACTTGGATTATGCAGTTAAATTCTGGTCACCGTATTACAGAATGGATATAGAATCCCTAAAAAGAATTCAGAGGAGAATGACAAAACTAATCCCGGGCATTAGGATCTTTGAGTACAGGGACAGGTTAAAGCATCTTAATTTGCACTCCTTCGAAAGACGTAGAGTGAGTGACGATATGATACAGGTGTATAAATGGAAGTCAGGGCTAAACAAAGGGGACATTACAAAGGTACTCAAACTATCCAACCACAAGCGAACTCGTAATAATGGCTTTAAATTAGACAAATTTAGAATTGGGCGCAAAATAGGTAAACATTGGTTTGGAAATAGAGTAGTGGACGAGTGAAACAAGTTACCAAACATCATCATAAACTCAAATACGCTGGATAGCTTCAAACATAGGTTGGATGGATATATGAACAATAGGGATTGGGTGTAATGGAACTGCCCAATAGGCCCGCTGCAGTTTCCTCCATTTTTATGTTCTTATGTTTTTATGAATGTGCAAAGTGACTAGTGGTGTATGTATCTATCTTTGTCTCATTCCTAACAACACGCCCTGAACCTAACATGATAGAAATATAAGAAACACGGATGGCATTGGTTCAATATATTCACCATAACAACACCTACTTTTTCGCTATGTTCTTGAGGGTTAAAGTGTAAAGTCGCAGGTACTATACTCAGTGTAATATTGCTGAAGCGGTGTCTAGTTAATTATATTATTATTATTACTAACCATAAATAATTCCATAACTAATCATAATTTTTATATCCCTGAACCGCAAAATGCTCATATAGACACACGGACGACTGTTAATGAAAATATGATAACGTTCTTATCTTATCTCTACCTGAAGTACAACAACTATTTTGGTAATCTGTCTTACCGGGTTTAATCCTGTGGTTCTTTCAGGTGGGCGGAGCCGGCAATAGGTGGTGCTACCTCACCCTCTCGAGTGGCATCATTGAGTCAACATTATGTACTGCAGGTTCGTGAGTGGCAGTTTTCTCGACCTTAGCAACAACCTCTAGCAGTGGCCTCTCGGTCGCTGCATCAAGCGGGACTCAGTCTTAATATTCCCCAACCTAACCTAATTCAACCGTAAATATTTGGAACTCGTAACAACTGTGACCCAAAATAAAAAAGCCCTAATCGGAATGGCTAGGTTATATTGGGATTTATTAAAATTGAGACCACTGATTACTCCCCGCTGCCACCAGAGAAGAACACACGTCACTTTAGTTCAGGCTGTTACCTCACAAGATATAACAAGTGTCTCGTTAAGCAGGGATTTTTTTTTCACTATTGGCGGGAAGGTCTGTTGATCACAATAGTATTCTGGTTTCACATCAAGATTTATTTTCTTCGTTTACCAAGTCTTTAGTATCTACGCCAAATAACAGGTTTCAGAAATCAAGTCAATTTTAACAATACTTAAAGGTGATTGACGAATTTGATAAAACACTAAAGCAAGAGAAACGATACTACGGACTAACGCACACACACACACACACTCGTAAAATATCAGCGTCTCAGTACCAGAACTCCTGTTTCACATTTTCTTAATCACACACAGGATAAATCCACCTCACGTGTCACCGCTTAACGACCCTAACAATACTGTACACACTCTTGTTTCTGGCTGTTGTTGACACTTCGACCACCAGGCGGCGGGACAATGTGTCGTCGTATCGTGTTGTATAAGGTATTCCATTCTTTTGATTTATATATTGTATTGTATGGATTTATATCATATTCTGTTTATGTCATTCTATTGATGTGTATTGTATTATATTGATGTATGATGAATTCTATACAGTAGATGTTTAATGCACTCTATTGATTTATATTGTATTCTCTTGGTCCATAATGTATTTTCTTGGTTCATAATATTGGACTCTAATAATTTACGTTGCCTCTAGTAGTATTATTTTGTCCGTTATTGTATCGATTTATATTGTATTCATTTGATGCATATAATAATATGTTAATTTATGTTGTTTTATATACATATATTTTTTTCCATTAAACTGTTTTTAAATTGCATCTCATTAGGGGGTGTTGATGGTGTTGATATATACTGATGAATGACCTTGTGTTGACCGCATTTCACTACTCCAGCTTAGACAAACCACCCGAATCCCCACCACAGAGGCCCTCCATTGACCTTAAGATGACCTGAACTACCTACCACCGAGTACTTACTGACCTTAAATGACCTGAAGCCCAAGATAGCCCCACTTCTGACCTTAAATGACCCGAAGCCCCACAAAAATCCAAAGATTGCCCTCGAGCGGGCAAGTTTATTGGGTACCCCCTTACATTCTGTGCAAGGTGAAGCGCAGAAGCGTTCACAGAGCCCATCAGGGAAGCATGCTAAGTTCATGCTTGCTTTTAGGGGCTGAATATCCCCAACACACAGCTCCACATTGACCTTAGATGACCTGAAGTGTCCGGTTAATGGTATAAGGAAGGGTCCGAGTGAAACTTACTTGTAACCTCTTCTGGCCTGACCCGTTATCAAGTCCCTCGGGTCTCCTCCTCTTCTTCCTACTTTTTTTTCTCTCCAAGACTGTTCAGCAGGTTAGTTTAGTTTGGTTTAGTTTAATTTAGTTTAGTTTAGTCTAGACAGAGAGACAGCTAAGTTAGGTTAGAGACCGTTAGACAGAGAGACCGTTATCAACCGCAATGGGACCACGTAGATTTTTGTTTATAGAATCACCTTATGAATTCATTGTTTGGTTAGTTATATATTCACGAAGCGTTATGGATTCCTCAAGCAGAAACTTTGTAACATAACGTAGTTGTCCAGAGGTATTTGGATCCATGTCTCTGGCTGGTGTGATCACGGGAGAGGAACTCGAGGTACACGGAGCACTTACTATTAGAATGTTTTCCTTTATATTAAGTTAAATGAGGTCAGGATATCTTTGTCTCCCTTAGGTTAGGTTGGGTTATGTTTGATTCATTAAGTGGTGTGTATAGCGAGACTTAATGTGATTCATATATACGGCGGCTAAATCCATCAATTATACAACCCCACCTTAACAATGTCTTGGAAAATATCAAAATAAAAAAAGGCTTGGAATCGCAGGAGAATTTTATACTTTTGTCACAGGCATGATTATGATGAGAATTTGATAAGATAACACACAGCCACTTGTCTAGTGGTTAACTTGAGCGTCTAAGTCGACCATGTTATCGTACATCCGTAAAGATAAATACCCCAGCTTCAGCAGTGATACGGACACGGCCACATCTCCCGCCAGCTGAGAAAAGCGCGCGAATACCAAGGACGTAGCCGGTGTATATGAGTGTGTGGGTGGGTGGATGACCTCGCCATGAACACGTGACCCAGGGATGTGTGGACTGAAGAGGGTAGGGGGTAAGGGGTACCATAAGTGTGGGCAGGGCAGGACAGGGCAGGGTAGGGGTAGTCTCGTGTGGCGTATCTGTTTAAATGCCACGTACAAATAATAATAATAACATAGTAAGTTAGATAATCAACTGATGTACCGTTGTAGAACCCTGCCAAGCTTAAATATAAAAAAATTGACATTGGTAGTAAGATTGACAGGCATACATAAGTCTGCTGTTTCCCTTTTGGTGACTGTAAGATGGGGCCCTAGTCCTAATGGGCCCAAAGTCCTATTATGACCTAATCGGGGCGAATCTCCTACAAACTTACAATCTGACGTCTCGTAGCTCACAGACTCTGAAACAAGCACAGTGGTATTCGAATCTTGTCTCATAAAGCATTCACACACGACTATAAAACAAACCAATCAGTGTCTGGATGTTTAGGGTGGTCAGCTGGTCGAGGGGGGGGGGATGGGGGATGGATGACCTGATAAAAAAATCATATATTTTTTGTGACTGATATTCTTAGTTACGATTTAGGGTTTTTTGTGTTGTAGTCGTGCTTCTATAATGACCTTTTAAGGGGCTTAGGGCCGAATTAATGAGCACTGGAGAATGTTCTTGTAATTAAATTACAAGTGACTGTTGAGACGTTATTAAACACAGTGGTGCGTAAAGGTCAACTATATTACTATTATGTAGAGGGATATATAACTCTCTCTCTCTCTCTCTCTCTCTCTCTCTCTCTCTTCTATTACTACAACTTTGGTCCACATTTTCAGATACACAATAACTGTTTCTCCCACCTCATGGGGTCGGCGCAGCTCATTACACCCTCATTAATTCTTCTTCAAAATCAATCTCTTATGCCTGTACTCTTTCAGAAGTATTAACCATCATCAAATTTGGGTGAACCGACATGGGAAGTATAGAATATATTATGTTATAGGTAATCATGTGACCACAGCGAGGCTGAAGAAACTCAACATTTGAGATAAGTCTCTGGACTGTGTTGATGAGTTCTGTTACCTGGGTGATAATATCAGCAGTGATCCTATTATGATCACTGCTGATGAGGGTAATGAAGCTATAGCTCAGTTACACGAGTCAGGATTGGCTGGAGATATCTTAGGGAGCTGCTGCTTTTACTGATAGCAAGAAGACCTTCCCTCCGAGTGAAAGGAAGAATGTATGCTGCCGGTGTGAGAAGTGTGATAGTGTATGACAGTGAAGCATGGGTTATTATTATAGAGGCAGGTGAGATGGTTTGGACATGTGAAGAAAAATGGATGAGACCAACTGAGTCAAGAGGTGCATGAGCCTAAATGTGGAGGCGAGGAGAGCCGTGGGTAGGCCAAGAATAACTTATGGAGAGGTTGTAAGAAATGACATTAGAGTTAATGACATGAGATGCTGCAAGAGACAACATGGGGAGCTGCTATCACGTGATCAACTAACTCACGCAGGTGTGGGAAATGACTGTAAAACGTTGATGATGCTAAAGAAAGATTTATATCCAAAATACACCCACTAGGGACCTGTTCCCACCAGGTCCCTGTAGAAATAATACCTACTTGTCAAGGAAGGGCTGGAGAGTGTTGCTGTGGGCGCTCATGGCCTCACCCTACACATTCCTCGGGTCTGCTGACTATCTGCATTGAAAAAGCGCGCGAAGGTTGAGCCTGGCAACCCGTGAATCCAACGTCACGTGTCCAACACTCTCAGCAGACGTGATGGGTTCTCCAGCCTGGTGGGAGAAAAATAAAAATAAATGTTTATTTACGAGAATTCCTGTTGTCCTCGGTTAATGGACCTTATAGATTCAGTCCGTACACCTGCAGGAGACAAGTGTAGAATATCAGATGAAGGTGTTAAAGCTGACGCCTGACCTTAAAGGATTCTCGTGTATTTGTCAGCTACCTTATATCAGGGTCCTCCAACCTGCCCCAAACTTTACATTGTTTTAATACATAAATTTTTATACCGAATCTCATATAGTTATATAGAAAGAGTATACAAGTGTGTGGGGTTAACATCAGGTGGAGCTGACTGGTCTAGGGGCGCCCCGGGCCAGCACAGGAGACGTCCAGAATACTGAAGGTTGGTGCAGGGGGCAGACACCCAACACCTGCGTCCCTGTTTCCACCCGGAATTAATTTGAACTCAATTTTGCAAACAACGAAGGAGGGCCAAGTGTCGTTCATAAAGTAAGTCTTATTTTGCCGGATCATAAGCCAATAGTGAAATTTCCATATAACGGACTACTCTCTCCATGTAATCCGTTAGATGGAGGTTCCACATACTGTATAACGGACTTTCATATCTTATGGGTGTAAACTGATTTTTTCAGCGTGACGCACTCAATAATAAAGACGACCACTTCTGACTATCAACTATCAGGGTACGACAGTAGCCAACAGATAAGAACTAGAATGTTATCCTTATCTTATTGAGTTTAAGACCAGGGATATATGGCTGTAAAGAGAGTCATATAACACCTAGAATATATAACACCTTCTACGGATTATATACAGTCACCTGGGCTTATAATATCCGGGTCATAGTAATTACATCGACTTACAGATCATCCATAGAGTTGAGACAAGGAGCTTTATTATTATTATTATTATTATTATTATTATTATTATTATTATTATTATTATTATTATTATTATTATTATTATTATTATTATGATTATTAACTGATACAACGAATCACTGTGTGAATTGACTCTGGACAATATCACACTACAATTTATAAAGAACTAACTTACTAAGTTCAGCTGCAAGGATCCGAACACAGCTGCGCCTCCTGTAGCAGATACCCGCGTAAAGTGTTCCCCGCCCTCCCGCACCCCACAACCCTATTGCTCACGTGTCCTGCCCTAGTTGTGTAGCCTACCTTAGCTGTGTAGCCTACCTTAGCTGTGTAGCCTACCTTAGCTGTGTAGCCTACCTTAGCTGTGCATATCTCTCTCTGTTAGGACGAAAGAGTTATCCCATAGTCCTGAAAGGGGTTTCGGCACCGTTCTTAAAGGGTAGAACCACTATTTTCAAAGGATCAAGCTATTTTTCTCAAAGGGCTAAACTATCAACCTCAAAGGGTTAACCCAATGCCTTGAAAGGGTTATACCATCGTCCTCAAAGGGTTATACCATCGTCCTCAAAGGGTTATACCATCGTCCTCATAGGGTTATACCATCGTCCTCAAAGGGTTATACCATCGTCCTCAAAGGGTTATACCATCGTCCTCAAAGGGTTATACCATCGTCCTCAAAGGGTTATACCATCGTCCTCATAGGGTTAAGCCACCATCTTGGCTGCTAACAGGTGTACCACAACATTAACCAATAAAATAATATGAAATAAATTATCAAAACAAATGATCACCAAACACAATAAACTATAACCAAAGGACTAAAAATGAACAGGGACGGTGTGCATGATCACCACTCCTGAAGGTCATTGCCGCCAACTTCAGGAGGGGTTGATCCACGTGAGGTGCACCGAGACCCCCCACCCCCCCGCAACAGGATACAGTACATACACCCTGCCATATATGTGACCCAACACGAGGACATCTACTTAAATACTTCCCATTCTTAAGAACATAAGAATGGAGGAAACTGTAGCGGACTTATTAGATAATATTATAGGAATGTGATCATGTCTTCGTTACTATATGAACACTTTTAATCTATTTATTAATTAAAAAAAAAAAAACCTTCACTGGTACCTCTTTCCCGCCAAGAGTTTGTTTACCTTCTAGTATCATGGCTGCGCGACGTGACGTCATGGAATGCTTATAAGGTTCATACTTTCTGCCTCTTTTGTGTATTTGTTTAATAATATATAAGACAGGATATATGCCGATGAGTTGTATATATTTGAGAAGGACAACTGCAAAATGTTAAATATTTGACAGAACATTGAATTAGTTTCTTCATGACAAAACAAAATACAAACATTGAATAATTACTATAGCAACCCCAACACCCATTCTACACTGCACTAGCAACACCCAAACTACACCACCAACACCCATAATAAACACCCACACACACCCTCAGCCAAACTCGCCGGGGCACGCAACAACAGAGACCAACTTAGGTTCTGACATCATTGGTATCATGTATGACAGGCGCCCACACTCCACCTCCCTCTTATGCCACCCCAGACACTAATTCCTCCTCACACACACAACTCCTTTGCAAATAGTGGTGGCTATTCAATTGTGCCTCAGCCCTGGCAGGCTTCATTCTAATCTCACCTAATCATTAAGCTTGGAGTCTACTGTTATGCCCCCCCCCCCCTCCAACTGTCCTCACCCTGATAGGTTTCAATGTGACCGAAATCAACACCATAGGACTGGAACCCAATTTAATCCGAATGAATCAATCCTAATCCCAAAGAGTTGGACTCTTAATGGGTAGGTTAGGTTGGGATGTGCTAGGACTGAGGGCATTTCGACGTCCAACCCCACCAGCTCCTCTCCACACAGAAGTTTGCTGTCTCTGGCCACTACATCAACGGGATTATGTTTCACTAAAGAGAGATTTTTCCTCGCTAGTAATAAGAAGTTCCTTGTTACAGGGTGTGCGTGTGGGAGGTGAGTCGAGGGGCTGGTTACAGTGGTGCTGTTGGCTGCCTTCTGCAGCTGTCTCCCGTTAGAATTTCTTAGAGCGAACTAAGACTTTCCCTTCGTTAGCTGTTATTTATTCCCTTTTATTAAATTTAAGAGATTCTGGATCACCTGAAGTTTGGGAGCCCCAATTTAAATCACCTGCTGATTAATCACCCTAACCTAACTTCCCCAGGTAACATTAAGGTGTTTAATTAGATGACATAAGCTGGGGTGCCTAATCTTCTGGTGATCCGACATGCGCTCTCCTTTACGAGGTTCCTCGAGGACTTTTTCATCACGCATATTGATTTCAACGAAGGTGTCAGACCTGTGTGTCCAAATCTTACTATCGCCTTCGAAGTCTTTAAACTGCTAAGGGAACATATGGGCACGGAGGTGGAGGAGACTGCAGTGGCTATCCAACCAGGAGCGAACTCGTAACAATGGTTTTAAATTAGACAAATTTAGATTTCGGCGTGAAATAGGTAAACACTGGTTTGGAAACAGAGTAGTGCATGAATGGAACAAGTTACCAAATATCATCATTAACTAGAATATGTTGGATAGCTTCAAACATAGGTTGGATGCTTATATGAGCAATAGGGGTTGGGTATAAACGGGACTGCCCAGTATGGGTCAATAGGCCCGCTGCAGTTTCCTCCATTCTTATGTTCTGCTATTTGTTTGAAAACTCTACGTGACCGCAAAGAAGTTAAGCAAAAAAAATTGCTGTAACAAATTCAAGTGCAGCAAAAACAATTTAGATTTAATGAAAATGTGACGTAAATGTAAGGAAATGGCTAAAGAGGTGAAGCTATAGACGGCAATACAACACCTATAATATTTTACTCATATACAGAAAAAGGTCCCATAAATAATAATGAACGAATTTCGCTAAGTAGATTCTCAAAGTGGATATTATTATTTAGTGATATGAGGAAGGTTTCCTTACTTTTGTGTGATAACTTGTCAGGGCAGCAGGATGACTCCAGGCCAGGCAAATATAGTAGGTGGAGAGGTCAGGTCAGAGAGTTGAATTGTCAGGCTTACTTGAGCTGACCAGACATTTCTCCTTGTTCATGACGGGACACATACTGTACAAATACGCTACAGTTATATACACAGAAATATGCAAGAACACGAACAACTGTACAAGAAGACATACAGATATTCCCACAGACAAAACATAAATCAGTGACACGCAGGTGCTGTTCTGTGGTTCTCGTTTGTAATAATCATATACGTATGCAAGCATAAGTTGTTTCATAAATACACACACATAATTGGTATACACACATACATGAATATCAAATAATTGTCACGTACACACCACACACACCCTGACTGTCTCCTATATCTGACATTAAAATAAATATAAGAACCATTAAGAAATATTATGCAAAAGTCAGATTAATGAAAAATAGATAAACACAGTATAAAATAAAGAGATACTAAACTGTCTGCCAGCTGGTGCCACGTGTTGCAAGTGTCTGCCAGCTGGTGCCACGTGTTGCAAGTGTCTGCCAGCTGGTGCCACGTGTTGCGTGTGGTGCAACTGTCAGCTGGTGCCACAGCTGTGGTGCCACGTGTTGCAAGTGTCTGCCAGCTGGTGCCACGTGTTAAATGTGCCTGCCAGCTGGTGCCACGTGTTGCAAGTGTCTGCCAGCTGGTGCCACGTGTTAAACGTGCCTGTCAGCTGGTGCCACGTGTTGCAAGTGTCTGCCAGCTGGTGCCACGTGTTAAACGTGCCTGTCAGCTGGTGCCACGTGTTGCAAGTGTCTGCCAGCTGGTGTTACGTGTTAAACGTGTCTGCCAGCTGGTGCCACGTGTTACACGTGTCTGCCAGCTGGTGCTACGTGTTGCAAGGGTCTGTCAGCTGGTGCCACGTGTTGCAAGTGTCTGCCAGCTGGTGCTACGTGTTAAACGTGTCTGCCAGCTGGTGCCACGTGTTGAAAGTGTCTACCAGCTGGTGGCACGTGTTGCAAGTCTGCCAGCTGGTGCCACGTGTTACAATGTCTGCCAGCTTATGCCACGTGTTACACGTATCTGCCAACTTGTGCCACATGTTACATGTGTCTGCCAGCTGGTGCCACGTGTTGCGAGTGTCTGCCAGCTGGTGCCACGTGTTACAAGTGTCTGCCCAGCTGGTGCCACGTGTTACAAGTGTCTGCCAGCTGGTGCCACGTGTTACACATGTCTGCCAGCTGGTGCCACGTGTTACACATGTCTGCCAGCTTGTGCCACGTGTTACAAGTGTCTGCCAGCTGGTGCCACGTATTACACGTGTCTGCCAGCTGGTGCCACATGTTGCAAGTGTGTGCCAGCTGGTGCCACGTGTTACACATGTCTGCCAACTGGTGCCGAGTGTTACAAATGATTACCAGCTTGTGCCACGTGTTACACGTGTCTGCCAGCTGGTGCCACGTGTTGCAGGACGAGGCTGGTGGAGCAGCTTGGGGCGGCGCGGGTCCTTCAGTTCCTCTCTGACCGGTGTAACGTCTCGTCCTGACTGCTGGTGCATGATCTCCCCCCCACAACCATCCACCTCCCTCCACCCTCCCCATTCACTGCCCCTCTGCAACAATGCAACAATAACACTAGACATCTTGCAAAGCTTATTTCACATGTCTGTCATAATAGTCTAGGGCTTGGATACTACTGATGGATAATTTTATATAGTTATTGCAGCTTTCAATCAAAATCTGTGACTGTTCGACGTACTTTCTCTCAGTACTCTTGATGGTTCTCTCCCTCCTTAACCCCTTCTCCCTCTCCCCCCTCTAAACCTTCCCGCCAGGAGACTTGAACCAGTCAGCTGATTGAAGACTGCGCAACCCCTAATGCGCACACATTCAAATTGCAATTCTTCTTTAATTCTAGAGGCTTTTCGAGTGTGTCACGGAGTGTTTCTTGTTGTATGGATCTTCCTGGGTGTTAATATATGTAATAGCGCCAAAGATTAAGTTTCTAGAGGAGGTTAGAACCAGTTATTCCTGTATGGAAGTATCTATGGCCGTGGGACAGTCTGGCAATCAGCTGATGGAGCAACTCTTGCCGGGGCGCCTCCGTTCAAACTGTTCCTCCAACCCTGTTACTACGAACCTCAGCTTCTGAACGCATCTCAACTAATCCTTAACACACAGATGAACGTCCGCCATTACTATAATAACAAACTCTTAAAATGCTGTGTTCTTCAGGTCAAACTTGAGTCACAAAGAAGCTAAGAGACAGTCATGGGACTTTGGGGTCGGGTCGGGTATAGCCCCACATCCCGATTACAGACTCAGATAAAAACATCCGCAGCTCTCGTGTACAATAATCAGTGAACTCCTCCATTATCAACCTGATGAATACGAAAAAGAAGAAGAAGAAGAAGATGGTTTAATAATAACTCTTTTGAGGTGAGAGAACAACGGCTAAACTGCCTTACAATTCTTCTACAAACTTTTTTTTTCTCTCTTGGTCAGAGTAAACACGGCGGTGTTTCTGGTCACGCCTCACCTGCCGGGTTCAGGAGTCCGTCTTTTAGGTCCTGGGAATAAAGTAGTACCCCTGACCGCCTCACCTCCACAGGCTGAGACTGAGCTGAGAGACTGGTATGTAAAGAACTAAGACAGAGCTAGTGCCTTCATCATGTTGCTGAGAATGAAAAAAAGAAAAACTATTCTAACCAAACTTAACTTATTCTCTTCCTCAAAGTAGCGTCAGATAATTTAAAGATCAGGTGAAATAAGCTGGGGTGCCTAATCCTCACGTGGTCCAAGCGGCTATTATTGCCCTGAGAGAGACGAGGATTAAGTATTCTGTACGCTGAGAGCTGGCAACGGGTACTATGAAGCTGAGAGGCATGGCAATAGGTACAATGGCGCTGAGAGAGAAATGAAAACAGGTATTATGGCCTTAAGAGAAATAAGAGCAGGTGTGATGGTGCTGAGAGAGACGGGAGCGACATAGTACTGAGGTGACTGATAAAGAGTTTTAATGATGTTGATGGAGCTGAGACCAAACACACGACAGTTACTGAGATAACAAATGGTGGTTCTGAGAGAAACTTTGGTGTTGAAAAAAATACACCAGGGAGAGCTGAGACGCAGAAAAGGGCACTGAGAGTTGCCATGATAGTGCTGTGAAGATAATGGTTCTGGGAGTTGCCATGGTAGTGCTGTGAATATATTGGTGCTAACAGTAGCTCTGGCGATGTTTTGATGAGCTGAAACACAGAAGAATGGCGTTGAGAGGAACCAGGTTGGGTTGAGAGCCAGCCCTGGGCAGCGTGGCCGGCGGGCACGTCCGTCTACTCTGCAACTCCGGAGAGTGATTTGGTTGCGTTCCTTTGTTCCCTGCAACCGGGGAAGCTGTGTGGTGGTGGTAGAGGTGGTCAAGATGTGGTGGTGGTGGTAGATGTGGTGAAGTTGTAGTGGTGGTAGTTGGTTAGGTTAACGTTAGGATATTTTTAATCAACAGGTGAAATAAACAGAGGTGCCTAATCTTCATGTGATCTCTGTGACGATACAGTATACCCACGCCGTCCACTATAGCATCACATCAGAGAAGCAGACGAGGACTTGGGTACACAAACCTTCGTCCAGAATACTATAAAGTTCACTGGTGTATCATGAACGATAAAATACGAGGCTGAAGGAATAAGGAAATACTTTCATAAAGGAAATATTGTAACTCTGTTCCGGAGAGTCAGCGTATGGCAGCGTTTGAGGGTGGAAAGTTCCCCCAATCAATATTTCGCCAAAAGTTGCGTCTGTTGTGTTAATCAGCATCGATTATTGGACGGAAGCCTGCGAGAAGGATAGAAAAATCGACCAGTTGGACTAGTTACTTATTCCACTACACCTTTGGCTGATGAGAGAGAGAGAGAGAGAGAGAGAGAGAGAGAGAGAGAACACACACAATCAAAACACACTCCTGCCAAAAAATAAATAAATATTAAATATATTTCCGAAGGCTAGTGCGTGAGAGGGCCGCTGTGGTGCCTGGGGAGTCACCCAACTCCTCCTGCACACGACGTTCCGTAATACATGACTGGTAAGACAAAAACGTGGAGAACCATCACTCTGTATACCATTAAGTGGGTGTCGCTCCGTCCGTCACCTCTGCTCCCACACCGTATATTCTGAGAACTGGTGTCCCTAGAGATGACCCTTTTTCATTTTTTGTTGCATCTTTCTCCCTCTTTGCTATATACGTGTTTTTATTTCTTCTTCCTCTCAGTTTTGGTTATCATCTTATTTCTCACCATCTCATCTTTATCTGCGATTACTCTCCTTTCCCACATATTCTTCATCTTTAACGCCACCTTCCTTCTAGACTACTGAAGAGAGTGAACCAGAGAGCCTGAGATAATAGAGCCAACCCCAAGCTGCTGTCTGTAACATAGTGGTCAAGGTTCTTTTTTCAGTCGCTCGCTTGAACATCAGTCTTGACAACGAACCTTCCACTCTCTCATCCAAGGTATTCCTCCTCCTCCTCTTCACCTCCGGAGGTCAATTAGTGGGAAGATACAAGTGTCTGGGGATCAATCCTTATAGCTGACATCTTAAAGAAACTGATCCAAGGCACTGCAATGACTCGTTCTAAAGCCACATTTGACAATAAGGTTTTCAAACTCATTTTTAAAGGTATTTCTCATCGTCATCGTTCAGCAATTATTTCGTTTTTAACAGGGATCATTCTTATAGCTGCCAGTTTTAAGAAAGTGAACCACGACTCTGCAATCACCCCCTTCATCTTCTAAAATAAAGTTCATTCTTTCATCTTACGAATACTCCATCAGCGCCTTTTGAGATCTTACTTCGTATTCTCGTAACATATACTTGCTAGGGAGTCTTGCTGTTAGGAATAAAAAGGTGGTGGGATCATATGGGCGTCGACAAGTGAGGAAGAATGAAGATTAATAGAGTTTAACCGCTGTGGTGGGAGCGGCCATTACACGTACGGTACATTACTTTCACCTGTGTGTGTGTGTGGACCTGTGCTGAATGCCGTCCCACACACACACACACTCACACACACACACACACACACACACACACACACACACACAACTATAAACCCCAGCAAAGAAATATTCCCCACAAGTTAATCATCTTTCATTTCCTTCACTAATTGATATACATTGACCCATAAGGTGTGATGAATTATACACATAAACTATATATTATTTTAGGAATGACTCAGTTACGTTTATATCTCATCTTTAAGACCTGTGGCTACTTGACCCCCTGAACTTCTATCCCCCCTCCCCTCCGTGTCCGTCTGCCGCTCTGGACACACACACACCACCAACTCTCCTCTTGATCTACAGTGAAACCTCCATATAACGGATTTTCATCTCTATATAGTTCATTAGATGGAGGTTTCACATCTAACGGATCCTCGATATAACGGACTTTCATCTCTATATAGTTCATTAGATGGAGGTTTCACATCTAACGGATCCTCGATATAACGGACTTTCATCTCCATATAGTTCATTAGATGGAGGTTTCACATCTAACGGACCCTCGATATAACGGACTTTCACCTCTATATAGTTCATTAGATGGAGGTTTCACATCTAACGGATCCTCGATATAACGGACTTTCATCTCCATATAGTTCATTAGATGGAGGTTTCACATCTAACGGACCCTCGATATAACGGACTTTCACCTCTATATAGTTCATTAGATGGAGGTTTCATATATAACGGATCCTCGATATAACGGACTTGTTTCTCCATAATAGTCCCTTTAATAGAGGTATTGCTCATACAGTACAGTATACTCTCCTTATAACGTCTATACTCTTGCCAACTAAGTCATACAGCCTCCTAGTCTTGCCCACTAAGTCATACAGCCTCCTAGTCTTGCCCACTAAGTCGTACAGCCTCCTAGTCTTGGCCACTAAGTCATACAGCCTCCTAGTCTTGCCCACTAAGTCATACAGCCTCCTAGTCTTGCCCACTAAGTCGTACAGCCTCCTAGTCTTGGCCACTAAGTCATACAGCCTCCTAGGTCTTGCCCACCTACAGCCTCCTAGTCATACACAGCCTCCTAGTCTTGCCACTAAGTCATACAGCCTCCTAGTCTTGCCCACTAAGTCACACAGCCTCCTAGTCTTGCCCACTAAGTCATACAGCCTGTCACTGTCACAGCCTCCTAGTCTTTCATACAACCTCCTAGTCTTGCCCACTAAGTCATACAGCCTCCTGCCCAGTCTTGCCCACTAAGTCTCAGTCCTACAGTCCTTTCTCCTAGTCTTGCCCACTAAGTCATACAGCCTCCTAGTCTTTAGCCTCCTAGTCTTGCCCACTAAGTCATACAGCCTCCTAGTCTTGCCCACTAAGTCACTTACAGCCTCCTAGTCTTGCCCACTAAGTCACACAGCCTCCTAGTCTTACCCACCAAGTCATACAGCCTCCTAGTCTTGCCCACTAAGTCGTACAGCCCTAGCCATCTAGTCTTGGTCACTAAGTCATACAGCCTCTAGTCTTGCCCACCCACTAAGCCCACTAAGTAGTCTAGCTGTCATCAGCCTCCTGTCTTACAGTCCCAGTACCCAGTCTCCCACCCACTAAGTCATACTCTCCTAGTCTTGCCCACTAAGTCATACAGCCTCCTAGTCTTGCCCACCTAAGTCACACAGCCTCCTAGTCTTGCCCATTCAACACACAGCCTCCTAGTCTTGCCCACTAAGTCACACACAGCCTCCTAGTCTGCCCTTCGTACAGCCCAGTCTTGGCCACTTCAGTACAGCCTCCTAGTCTTGCCCACTAAGTCATACAGCCTCCTAGTCTTGCCCACTAGTCATACCTCCTAGTCTTGCCCACCACAGTCTTGCCCACTAAGTCACAGCCTCCAGTCTTGCCCACTAAGTCATACAGCCTCCTAGTCTTGCCCACTAAGTCATACAGCCTCCTAGTCTTGCCCACTAAGTCATACAGCCTCCTAGTCTTGCCCACTAAGTCATACAGCCTCCTAGTCTTGCCCACTAAGTCATACAACCACCTAGTCTTGCCCACTAAGTCGTACAGCCTCTTAGTCTTGGCCACTAAGTCGTACAGCCTCCTAGTCTTGCCCACTAAGTCGTACAACCTCCGAGTACAATTTCGTTATAATGTGTAGCCTTGCCCGACAGGTAACCCAGCCTGGCCGCTCAGAGTGCTGGTACACCTGCTCTTGTGGTGGAACCTGTAGCCCGGCCAGTAGGCAGGTGGTGGGTGGCCCTGGGTGGCGAGTCGACCCGAGCAGGTAGAGCAGGTGCCACACTCAACCGCCTGACAGTCCCTGGTCAACCGTGCTGCCTGGTAACTGTCTGTCCATCACACTAATTGGTCGAGCTAAATGGTAGTTATCTATGTCGGTGTTTATCTCAGTCTGGTCGCTACGTCAACAATGAACAGATCTCATCTAGTGTTAATTATGATTTTTTTAACGTGTTAAGAAAAATATACATCCTTATATCTGATGTAAAATGAGAACTGGAAATCGTCATATTGACCAGAATAATAATAAACTCGACGAAAGATTTGCTGAAAATTCGAAATCACGGGTTTAAAGGGACGGAAATGGTCGACCAAGAGGAATGAGGAAAAACAGTGAACACCTGCAGCAACCCAGAGTGTAGCCAGCACCTGCCCACACCTGCCCACACCTGTCCTTCCCACGTCTGTCTTACCGTACTCTTTCTTCATCATTATACCCACAACTTGACTTAAATTCCAGAGGATCACATCACCACAATAATAACAATGTCCCTCAGGAATAGATCTCAGTGGGGTGGGAGCAGATCTCTCCCGGAGGTGCGTGAGGATGCTGGGAGTGGCTGACTGGGTGCTTGTGAGGCGCGGCGTGGCCCGGGGCGGACAGGTGAGTCTCAGGTAATTGCTCGCTTTTTACCTGCCATTATCCATCATCCACACGTAGCTACGATCATGTGACCTATTTAGGAAAACAGAACATCTTATGTAAAATTCCTTTACACACATGTACACATACCAACACACACACACACACACACACACACACACACACACACACACACACACACACAGAAATAATACTCCCCACACACATAATGTATATATATAGGAGAGAAGAAAAGGGGGGAGGGGGGAGGAGGAGGAAAAGAAGGAAAGAAGAAGGAGGGGGGATAGGGCAAGAGGAGGATGGAGGTGTTGAGAATAAAGAAAGTTCAATGAAGGCAACAGTGTCCGGTGTGGCGAGGCGAGGGACCGGTTCATGGCGCCCCCGAGCTGCCTGAGTGGGAAGGGGGGGGAGTGGGGGGTGGGGGGAGAACAGGAGGAGACGCGGAGGTTGCAAAGGGGCAGGAGAAAGGAGGTGGGAGGAAGGAGTGCAGAGAAGGAAGAGGGAGGAGGGAGAGCAGAGGAGGAGGAGGAGGAGGAAGGAGAGCAGAGGAGCAAGAGAAAGGGAGAGGGTAGCGAGGAGTGGGAGGAAGATGGGAGTGCAGAGGGAGAGCTGGAGGAGGAGGAGGAGGAGGAGGAGGAGGAGGAGGAGGCGTTTGTGTTTGCAAAGAAGAAGAAGAAGAAGAAGAAGAAGAAGAAGAAGAAGAAGAAGAAGAAGTGTGTCTTAGGACTGTACCTTCTGCTTCGTCATGTTAGTGGAGACTCAACATGACTTACAATCGCCATGTACTTCCCCGCCTTCTACTCTTCCTCCTCCTCCTCTTCCTCTTCTTCCTCCTTCTCCTCCTCACCCTCCTCCTCTTCCTCCTTGTTATTGTTGTAGTACCAAGATCATAACACTGTGATTTATAGGCCAAGATTTCACTCATTGACAAAACCAATCAGAGAACCGAACACAAAAACCCGTTAACGAAAAACCACAACGAAATTGACAATAACAAAATGACAAATAAACATAATAATTGAGATCCAGCAACAGAAGAATGAACAGGACTCACAAGAGAGACTAAGAAGAGATGAATGATATTGTAAATGTTAGGTCAGGTCAGGTTAGGTCAGGTCAGGTTAGGTCAGGTCAGGTTAGGTCAGGTCTTTATAACGAAGGTAAGGGATATACCTAATTAGATTGGCTTAATGGAGATAGTCTAGGAAGTAGTCGTGAGTGAGTGAATGGCGTAGCTAAAATTTGGATATTTGAAAAATAGAGAAATATTTGGCAAAGAAAAAATAGAGAAACGGAAAGAAAAGAGAACATAAGGGAAGAAAACGGAGAAAGGGAGAATAAAAGAAGAAGAAAAGAGAGAGAGAAAAGACAAAAAAAAGAAAATAATAAAGAATAATAATTGATCACAACAATTCCCCCCCATAGAGTATATAGCAATGACATCTCACGTGTGCATACTTGTAAACAATTAAACTCCCATTAGCAGCCATCTTCGTTATTCTTCAGCCTCAGAGGTCATGATAGTGCAATGACACACACACACACACACACACACACACACACACAAACACACACACACACACACACACACACACTTAGGTGATCCTATTTACCTGGGGCTTCGTGTCACATCTTGATCCAGAGAAACACACCTGTCCCTCCCTACACCAGCAGTAGAGGTAGAAGGAGGAGGAGGAGGAGCAGCAGCAGGCGCAGCAGGAAACGTCGACATTCCAAAACACAAGATTACCAACGGCTGCCTCTCTCACCCACTACCACCACCACCACCACCACAACCACTCACCATTACCACCACTACCACCACCCTCTGCCCCACCACCACCACAACCACCCTCTGCCCTACCACTATCCTGCTACCACCACCACCACTACCACCACCATCACCAGTTTGGCTATATCATGCTAGGTCAGGATGGTGACCTAAGAAAACTTGGGTCTATATGGCTGGCACTTATACAACTGGGACCTACTAGGACTGGGTCTACTAGGACTGGGTCTACTAGGACTGGGTCTACTAGGACTGGGTCTACTAGGACTGGGTCTACCAGGACTGGGTCTATATCACACGAATGCCAACAATACTCCTACTAACACACCCGCCCTGTTCTCTCACTCAGTCGATGATCTCTGAGTGTAAACTAGAGAAGTTACTGATATATCTTAGACTGTTAGTGACTGGATGCGTGTAACTGACTGTCAAGGGAAACTACCGGTTATATTCAGTGACTTTCGTGATTAGACAAACGCACAGATATGGACGACTGAGAATTTCGTTACTGAGAGTAGTGACGATATATCCATTTCGGTTCGTTTGTGTCACTTGGATAAAATGTCGGCGTGTGTTCCTCTCTTGCCGGGACGATAAGGTGTGTGTGTGTTGTGTGTGTGTGTGTGTGTGTGTGTGTGTGTGTGTGTGTGTGTGTGTGTGTGTGTGTGTGTGTGTGTGATACATAACAAAACCAAAATTGTTACAAAATTCCATCACATGAAATTTTTTTTACTCTGAACTTCCAGACGAAATATTTGGCTAGAGGGTACACACTCCCTGTACCACACCTGGCCTAGGGGTACACACGCCCTGTACCACACCTGGCCTGGGGTACACGCCCTGTACCACACCTGGCCTAGAGGGCACACACGCCCTGTACCACACCTGGCTAGGGTACACACGCCCTGCCACACCTGGCCTAGAGGGTACACACTCCCTGTACCACACCTGGCCTAAGGGGTACACACGCCCTGTACCACACCTGGCCTAGAGGGTACACACCTGTACCACACCTGGCCTAGAGGGTACACACGCCCTGTACCGTTACACTGGGGAATGCTCCTCATACCCATAATATATAAAGCCTAACGTAGAAATACCCTCCATTCTATTATTACACCCTCTCTACCCTCTTTATAGCTGCACCCACCCACCCACCCACCCACCCACCCTCACCCCTACGCCCACCTCCACCCCTAATTTTTCCTCCCCATCCCTCCTTCCTTCCCTTTCAGCCCTAACTCACCACCCTCTTTTCTCCTCATACCACCCCTCTTCTTCCCCCACCCCGCAGTTCTCATACCCACACTAACGATTCCACTTCCCTTCTTCCCCTCTTCCAATATTTACCCCTCCCCTCTCCTTCTCTCTCTCTCCCTCCTTCCCTCCTCCACTACATCTTCTCCTTCTTCCCTCCACCCACGCATCTCACACTCCCTTTCTCCTCTCGCACTCTATCATCACCCCTCCCTTTCCTCCACCCTCAGTTCAATTTCCCTCCTTTCTCTCTTTCTTCCTTCCACCCTCACAAATTCTCCACCTCCTCCTTCCTTCCTTCCCCTCCTCTTTCATTTACCCCCTCAACTCTCCCACGCATTGTCACTGGGGGATATAATCAAACCCTCTATACCGACCGTCTCAATGGAGGGGAGCTGAAGGGCCGACCGGAACACTCACCTGGATGGTGCTTTTTGGTGTTTGATTATGATGATGTGGTGATGGTGTAGATAGATAGATAGATAGATTGATAGATAGATGGATAGACAGATGGATGGATGGATGGATAGATAAATAGATAAACCTTCATCAACTTGTTCACCAACACTCCCTAACACCCACCACCACCACCACCTTCACACAGCACGCGATGCTCACTTCACCTCCAATCACCAGTGACAGCACAAAGACGTATCCCTCAGTGCCCCGCCTATATGAAATTGTCACTTTCTTTACACTGTATGACCCGGCGTCCTGTCTGCCTGTCTTTCTATCTGACCTATAGTACCACCCCCGTCACCGCCGTCACCTACACTACTGTCCACGCCGTCTGTGCCTTCATCAACTCGATCCTGTTGTCACCTGTCCATCACCAAGCCGCGTAGACCAAAGAAAACTGTCTTTTATGAAATACTTGATAATAAGAATCTGGAGTTCTCGGGCATTCATTTCAGACTCTGGAATCATGAAGTCGAGGTTTTGTCTTTTCTACAATTACAAGATAAATAAAGTCGAGAAAATGGTTGGACTCTCACCTTCGTGCTTGCGTCTGTACCTCCGCCAATTAGTACCAACGCTCGTAGTCTGTAATTAGACAAACAAAGGTTCAAACGATGTAAGAATGTCCAAACAAGGCCCATGGTGTATGTCCTTGTCAGTGGCCATCACCAGGGGCCAGTCAGGGTCGGTGATTCTCAAAGAACCTTACGTGAAACATCCTCCCCAGTCAGATATATTAGAACGTATAATAAACTCCATCACTTAACTTACGAGACATAGTTGGATTCTCAAAGATTCATGAGGTAAATTTCTCCTCTAACCTGTAATATAAGAATACATTTACCTGGTTCATTTACTTTACGAGACAAAGACAAAATCTCAGATATTCGTAACTTAAAACTTCCCTTAACTTGTGACTTTTGAACACACGTAACTGGCTCACTTAACTCATGACGGAAAGGCGATCTCTTAAGAATCATGTTAAATTGCTCTACTTGTGAGGTAAGAACGTATACAACTGGTTCACTTCAGGTATGGCACAAGGATGGCGGACATAACATGGTGTAGAGATTGGCCTGAGACTATACTGCCCTCCTATGTGCTCCCTCATCTCCAGTTAGAGGACAACACGTCACTAAGGAATGTTTAAAAGCCCAGAGACTGTATAGGAAGGTTTCTGCAAACTGCAACACACACACGTACTGGTTGTACATTATTTTACCACATAACTTTCCACGCACATCTTACACCACCAGTCAGAACTTATTCAATTTCAGTCATGAATTTTTTGGGTGTGTGTGTGTGTGTGTGTGTGTGTGTGTGTGTGTGTGTGTGTGTGTGTTGTGTGTGTGACGGGGGTGATTGGTCCAGACACTCGTAAGAACAAACCAGTCGGTGAGAGAGACTGCTAAACGCCATCATCCAGACAACATTGTAAGGAACACTCTACCTCTGTTTTTTGTGATGAAGCTCTTTAGTCCACCAATGTGCCTATGTGGTGTGTGTGTATGTGTCATCTGGTCAGTAACACCTCCATCACCACCTTCGTCAGCCCACACCACCTGTACCATCACCCTAATTAACTCAAAGTATATATACTATCAGGTAAAGGGTTCTTCCACGGGGTAAAATTCACTCATGACCCGTGACCCAGGGGAGCTGTGACCACCAGGGGACACGAGGTAGAGAACTACTCACTAGGGCACCACTGGGGGGTATTGCTTCAGGATTTAAGATGTTCGAGCGTTTTTGTCTTAAGCAGTGACATCATGAATCGTTTCCTGAGTTAATAGAAAACATTTAGGTGTGATGATGGTCTGAGGTGAGGAGGGGACGGAGGAGGAGGAGAGAAGAAAAGAGAAAGGAGGAAGTAGAAAAAGAAGGAAGGAAGGAAGAAGAAGGAAGGAGAGAAGGGGGAGAAGAAAGAAATAACTAGGAAGGGTTTGTCACCTCTTGTTTATCTTCGTTTTTTCTTGCTAATTTTCTTCTCTCTGTCTTCTCTTTCCTCTTTTTCTCTTTCTCTTACACCTCTTATCTTTCCTTTGGTTTCATTTTTAATATCTCTTCCTCTACCTCAACCCTTCCATGTTTTTGTTTTTTTAATTTCCTTCTGTCATTCGTCATTCCCTCGCTCGTGCCTCCTCTTCTATCTAACTCTCTTCAACATCTTCCCTATCCACCCTACTTCTTTCTCTCTCTCCCTCTCTCCTCCTTATCCTCTTCCTCTCCCCTCCTCTCTTCTCCCTCTTCTCCCTCCTCACCCACCACCACCCCCAACCCTCACCAGGAGCTTCACCACAGGATAGTTATCAGGTCTCGTGCATTTCTGTGGTCCGTCGAGACGTCAAGATAAACACACAATAAAACGGTACATAGAGAAAACAGATAAAGGCGGACATAATGTAAGGGGGAAGATAATGGGATGGTTGCTGGTAGTTGATCTTCAGTCCTGATAGATACTAGTTCTAATGGGCCCCTTCCTGATCTAATGGGCCCTAACCTGTTCTAATCTAACAGACCCTCAACGATCTAATGGGCCCTACCTGATCTAATAGGCTCCACTGTGTTTTAATGGGGCCTTGATCTAACCTAATGGACCCCAACCTAAGCTAACCTATAACGTGTGTTTATATATAGCGATTAATTATTTAGTGTAACTTTTCTCCTCTTTCTTTTCTTTCTTTCTCCCTGTCTGTCTGTCTGTCTGTCTGTCTGTCTGTCTGTCTGTCTGTCCGTCTGTCTGTCTCACACATCCTCTGATACACTCTTTCATACACTCTCTCACACACACTCACATACACTCTCTCACACACACTCTCTCATTGATTACAGGTGTGACGCAGTTTGTGGATGAAGAGCACAGGTAACGGCGGTAACCCAGGAGCTGTAACGAAGTAACAATAAAGTGACAGTAAGAGCCACGATGGTCAGAATGTTTTAAACCGTCCAGACGACAATTGAGAAAAATTGATTGGTCGCACAACATGAAATTTTAGACCAATGGCTAGAGAGGGTTTTTTTGTAGGGGGAGGGAGGGGTTGGTGGGGATTTTTAGGAGGAGAAAGGTTGGTGGGGAAATTTTTAAGGGAGAGAAGGGGGTGATGGGGTGTTTCTTCGGGGGTAAGAATTTGGGAAATCATGGGGTGAGGGATTTGGGTTAGTGGGTTTAAGGGGTTGGAATTAATGGGTTATGGGGATTAAGATTGATGGAGTGAGAAACTTAACATAACTAGAGTGAAGTGAGTGACTGGAGGCTAGGAGAACTGTGTGAGGTGGAGAGGAGGAAGTACTTAAGCATCTACCTCACATACCCTTCCCATCTCCCGAGTTGTTACTTGAGGCTAGAATCAGATAAAGGTACTTAAAAATGGCCTCTTCTGTGAGTTATTGCTTGAGGGAGGTGGGGGAGGGGCGGTGGTGGTGTAAAGTCCAATAGGATGCACCTCTAAGGGTCTACTGGAATACCTTCATCTTTGACTAAACACTTGAGTGGCACTTAAAGCATCGTCTGAAATAAATACGTATTATCAGAGTGAGTTGTGAGTTCTTGGAGGGAGACTAAAGTAATCCTAATTCAAGATAATAAAAAAACATCTCGATAAAGTAAAGTCGGTATAATTTTGACGCCATTACTGTCTTAGGTGAGTTGTGTTCTCTCGTGTTAAGGTTTAAGGAGAATTTATCTTGAGAACCTTTGGAAGTCTAGGAGAAGGCCAGCTTAGCTGAGAGAAGGCCAGCTTAGCCAAGAGAATTGTAAAACTAACAAGTATTCTCCTCATAACACTTAGTGTGTGTGTGTGTGAGAGAGAGAGAGAGATAAAAGACATTATCTGCTGGCTGATATAGTTTGCAGGTCACCATTGGAAGATCAAGACAAGATTCCAGTGACAAGCGGATAATCTCAAAACGTGCGTGACAAAACTAACTGGGGGACCAACTCTCTCTCTCTCTCTCTCTCTCTCTCAATTACCATTGTTAAGATTTCTTTTGAGAGAAGGCTGAAACTTAGGAGGAAAACAGAGGAATTTGATGAAGAGGAGAAAAATTGAAGAAGAGGAGGGAGGGGAGACAGGGAAAGAGAAAAAGGAGTCGAGATAATTGGAGAAAAATATAATAAAAGGCCATGAAACACAAGAAGGGTCTGAGACTGATCACATGTGTACACCGCACACGACCACTACCCGAGGAGAGGTTCTTCCTGCGTCAGGAGAGGAACATGGCAGGATCGACACAGACACAAATTTGTCCTCATTTGCGGTGCCTCAGCCTGTGATGTTCACCCGTTGGAGCCTCTTAGGGGGTGTGAGTAGCTTGGGGGAGGAGAAAGAGAAGGAAGATGTCCCTCCTGACGACCGCAAGTTATGCCGCACCTATCCAGACTGCAAGCATTTAGACAATAAAACTCACCTGCTTGCTCTTACACTCTCAGCTTCATCAGACGCCGAGGCTTGTCAGTTTCCAGTTAATTTTTTTGCATAAACGTGTAGGATATGTGTGGTAATTATGGCCAGATGTCGAGTCGGTGTAGCCACCCCTGGCTGGCCCCTGAACCCAGTGGTAGGCCCGTGGGGTTTCCGATGGTACTCAAAAGGGGAGAAGGAGGAGGACGTCGGGAGGTGGGGAATAGGGACAGAGGGGAGGAGGAGGAGGCGCTGGGGGATGAATGAAGGCGGCGGGGCTGAGGACACACACACACACACACACACACACACACACACACACACACAGGATAGAAGGATTTTCTGACGAAGGGGATTATAGATGTGGGTGTAATCTCACTTAAGAGTTTTGATGAGTAATGCGTTTTAGGGCATAACAATATCGGTATATATCCAGGTTGTGGTTGTCGCCCCAGATACACGTGACGCACACACCACACACCATCCACAGCCTTCAGCGCCCCTCTAATAGAAAGCTAATTTCATTGTCTCAAGTCCTGCTACGTTAGAACCTTCAGAGGCGAGAGGTGGCGCTAGGGTCGGCAGGCAAACTGTCCTACAGTTCTTTATAGCACGACATTCATCTAACAGTAACTTGTCACGCGAAGATCACATCAGAAATAACGCGACTCAATAGTTATTTCGGTTAATCGGTTGAGTAAGAGGTAGTTCTAACAAAGACTGAAAGAAACGTGGTATCCTGCGGGCTGCTTACACCCGTCCCCTCCCCACCACCTCCCAGGACAGGACCACCCCCCAACCCCGACCCTGTTATGTGGCCTTGAGCGACGGAAATGAAATTATGTGAACCCTGAAATTCAGTTGTTCCCGAAATACCACAATAACGCAGAAGCTTCCCTTTAATATCTTGTCAACATATCGTTGAAGAGTCACTAAAAATTTGTTTACTACAAAACCGACTTATAAATGTATCTCTGAGGGACAGAAAAAATAAATATTGTATAAATAAGTGAGGAACCAGTATATGGCCTGGAGCATGCTGGTTCCACCAGCTGACTCCCTGCCCAGACCCGACCAGTTAAAGGTCCACTGCTGCCCCTCCCATCACCCCAATACCCCCCTAACCCCGTCTCTGCCCCCCTTTCCTCTCCGTCCCACCACAAAGAATTTGGCGAAAATGGTACCATGGCCCTACGGAAAAGACTGAGCCTACCTGGAGGTGACATAGGCCTTGGGAACGGTCTGGCTGAATGCTATTACCAAGATTTTTTGTGGAGGGGAGAGAAAGAGAGACTGAGAAGCAGACTGAGAGAGAGAGCGAGAGAGAAAACTGCATAGGTGAACAGTTACCGGCCACCTTGTGTGCTATTTGTCGCTGGATAACTGCGGCAGTTAACTCATACTGGCTGAGGTCTCCCCCCCCCCTCGCCTCTTGTATCCTACCTCATGATTTATATATCGTTTCTACCATTCACCCAGATGTTATTCTTCCTACTGGCCGCAACTCATGATATATGGAAGACACTACACGGCCATGATAGCCTTAGGTGAGGCTCGACCACACGTGACAGGGTTGTCTTGTTCACTCAATAACAGACAAAGGTGTGTTAAGTCTCTGTCTCCAGCTTTCATAACTACGACAATAAACATTAACACATAAGCCTAAAATTCACAAGATGCCCCTTTACTATTCGCTATTTTCTAACTGAAATCGTAATAGTGACGTCAAATAAGACCAGTATACCTGTGTGCGGCAGAACAAGGTAGATACTTATTTACATCACAAGGGGAAGACTTTACCTTACGTAATCTTTAAAAACAATATTTTTTTTTTACGGTAATTCGAAAAAGCCAGTTAGCTCCTCTTGGTAGCATTTTGTAGGACTGTAGTTGAACCAGTTAACTATACCTATGTCCCCATCCGACTGTCTCATGGCAAAACAAACATACGAACCTCAGAGACTCCAGATGTTATGTTGTCAGCTGTGGGGAACATTACTTGACTGGTACAGTTTGTGTCACTTTACCGACTCATTGTTTACCTTCAGCTGGGAATGTCATCGCTGGACGTGAATTACTGGAACAAGGGAGAACAGAGGTGCTATGATATGGTGGTTAGAAGTGGTGTGAAGTTTCCTATAAGTTAATCTAGGTGATGTAAATTAAACGTTTTTGAAAGTGAAGGATTTTACACGTGCACATATGACAAAACACACACACAGACCAGGGGACACCTTGAGCTCTAACGAAACCAATCACTGCCAGACGTCTGAAGGATCCGCGCCTTTACCCCACAACTGAAGTGTCATGACAAAAGTTTCCCTGAGATTCTGTGGCTGTTATCTATGTTTCCGAGTTTTAGTGAACCAGTTAGATACATCTCTATGTTTTCCAGTTATAGAGGATTTTTTTTTAAACGTAGAAATCTTTAAGAACTTAAGTTTATGTTGGGGTTAATGTGGGTCAGTTATATACCTTCCCATATCTGTGTGTTGTAGCTCAAGAGGGTCAGTAAGATGCGTTCTTACATCTCCAGTCAGAGGAAAATTCACCATAGGAATCTGTGTGAATTTAACTTTATGTAAGAGCTCAGTCGAAGCAGTTCCACGCGTTCTCACACCACCTGTTAGAAAGAGATAACAAAAAATCACGTAGGAACCTTTTGAGAGCCAGAGACTTGAGCCACCTTGGAGACAGAGTGGACCGCCACGCCTCCTACAAGACACTGACTGATCGGGAAAATGTTTGTGGAATTACGTCGTGGTATGTTTACGTGGGGGTATAGGGAGGAAAGGCGGGGAGAAGAACTGTTTGTGGTGTAGGCTTGTGGGGAGGGAGGAGTGGGATGTTTATGGGGGAGGGAGTGGGGAGGGAGTGGGGGTGTTTATAGCGGGAGTGAGGGAGATGTGGTTGAGTAGACAGTTTATTAATAAATACTATATCTAAAACAACGGGTTGAAAATAAATAAATTGTCCAGTTTGAGGAGTTGTATGGGGAGGCCTTACTGTGAGAGGGGCGAGCAGTGCAGGTGAAGGAGAGAGAGAGAGAGAGAGAGAGAGAGAGAGAGAGAGAGAGAGAGAGAGAGAGAGAGAGAGAGAGAGAGAGAGAGTAGGGTAGAGAGAGAGAGAGGTTGCTAGGCGGAGGGAGGAGTTGGAAGAGGAATGTGCTGCGTAGAGCCAGAGGGTAAGAAAGAGTGTAGGAGGGAAAGAAGAGTGTGGAGAGAAAGGGTGAATAAAGGGATCAAAAGGGAATAGACAAAAGTGAGAAGGAGGATGAAGAAGGTAATTAGGAAAACGTAGGAAAAATACACAAAATAGGCTGATTTGTTACACTAAGAATGACGACAATTAACAAACTATAAGATAATAACGAATTGCAAAGAAAACGAAGGTTGCAGAATGAAACGGAGAAGCAAAAATAGAAAGAAGGGAATGAATACGATAATATAATCGGAGAGAAGAAAGAGAAAACGAAGGAAGGAGAAAAGAGAAAGGATGCGAGAGTGAAAAGACGATGTGAGAGGCAGGATGTGGGGTGTGCCTAAGACCCTCGACCCTCTACCTGCATCATTACTCTTAATTGGGGCTTAATGAAGTAGCCAGCCCGGTGTCAGGTGGGTCACGCGCCTTTACACCTACACAAACCTTCGATGTTCGGCCAAAGAGCCTCTACAGTGGTGAAATATAAGGCTCCATGCTGTAATGTGGTTGCATAGGTGGCAGTCCTAGTGATACTCCAGGCAAATAACGACCGACCCTTTCATTACTGCGAACTATAAATCTTTTACGAGGTAGTCAGCAGATCAACCAACACAAGAACACGCGCGGCTGTGGTGGGTGAGAGTGTTGACTGACTTCGACTGCTTTTCCGGTTAAAAATAATATTCTGATACGAATGGAATGAAACACAATTTCTGAACTCTGAAGCTGAAGGAGTTTACTGGGTGAATTTTCTCTTTTTTCGTTTAGTTGTTTTCTTATGCCTTACAAAACCTTCAAATAGTACAAGTAAGTGAAGCAAAATTTATTCGTTTTCTTTGATGGCTCGGAATCCTCCTCCTCATGACTGTAAACGTCTGGTTAACTTAAGATAAAACAGTCCATTTCTTCTATAAATCTCACCTTGGTCTCTATATCAGGGAATATATTGAAAACAGCTGTAAAAAATAGGCATTACGGACAAAATGGCAAAATCCAGAAACTTATGATGTAATGCAGCTCTTCCTCAGTCACTTTATCTCCGTGAAATCAACTGACAATCACTCTGTACGAGCTTCAAGTATCACCTTTTTTATTATCTGAAAACTATTAGAACTTTTTCGTGTCTGCCCCCTAACAAGTCCTCTGCTGGACCTTGAAGCCCATCGAACAAACATCTCGCAGCGACCACCAGAAGCGTATCTTTCCTATGGCTAAGGGCCAATTGCAAGAACAGTCGTGGGGTGTACGACGCCGTTTACGATGACCTTCTTGCCCTGATCTTGTTTCAGTTATACCACCCTTTTGAAGCTCAGGAGAGATCTCGAAGTTTCGATATTTTGAGTACAGCACTAGCTAATAATTCCCACCAGGAAACTTGTTTCGAGACTCTTCCAAAGCTTCGAAAAGTGCAGAATTCCATGTGTTAAGGCGATATTGCTGAAAAAAGACCAGGGCAAGAAGGTCATCGTAAATGGCGCCGTACACCCCATAACCGTTCTTGCAATTGGCTCTAAGTCCCTGAAGCCTTTGACTGGGACAAGACAGCGACCGAACACCTTCCAGTTAATATCGGGAAACCATTCTTCTCCCCATGGCTCAGTTCTCTGAAGCTTTCGGCGCCCTTGAAGCCTTATAGCCGTGCCCTTAGGATCGAGCATAGGATATGAAGGAGGCACGTCCGGAGGTGGCCGCCATCCTCCCAGAAACCCGATAAGAGGACCTGGGGGGCGGGAGCTAACGACTCTTTCAGCACCACCACCTTCCTTTGTCCAGCCGCGCGGGAACTTCTGCGCGAGCTTTTGTCCTTCGTCCCCCTGGCAAGGATTTGAGGGCTGCAGAATACGATCTGATGCTCGAGTGGGAACTGTTATTGTTGTACTGTGTGATGACGATGACCGAGGACTACTTACCAAGACATTCCCGGTGCTCAGATAATAATAATAATAATAATAATAATAATAATAATAATAATAATAATAATAATAATAATAATAATAATAATAATAATAATAATAATAATAACAATAATAATAATAATAATAATAATAATAATAATAATAATAATAATAATAATAATAATAATAATACTCATTTTACTGTTATTATTAATATTATTATTTATTTCTTACTAGTTAACAGGATCACTGTCACCACCTACAGTAGCAACACAACAACAGGACCTCTGACTCTTGTATACATCATTTTAAGTAGTAGGCAGTAGGCAGCTACCAAACAGGGAGGTACTACCGCCTGGGAAGATATTGGAAGCATAATGTGTTGTCTAATGGTAGACCCTGCTGCCATATGGCATCACGATAATTGTGACCAAGTCCCAGGTTGATGATCTGACTTTCTGCCTCAATTACACACAATTGCAGGGTCTCAATTGTTTCTCTCTCTTTGACAACACAACATACATATATTGTTTCTCAATCTTGATCTTGTTTTTAATTTTTGTATTTCTTTATGGTTCTTTATTATTATTATTATTATTATTATTATTATTATTATTATTATTATTATTATTATTATTATTATTATTATTATTATTATTATTATTATTATTATTATTATTACATTTTCGCCCCCAGGCTCCGATGTGGGTCAGTGACCTGTGCCTGGGTGGGCTAATCCCCGTAAAAAAAAAGGTCAGGGCAGGTGTAGCTTACTGAGGATCACCACAGGGCAGAATAAAGATTGGAAAAACTTTTGTTATTTTGTATGCGTTTTACTTTGTGTGAGTGTGTGTGCCACATCTCCACCCATGTCACATCTCCACCCACGCCACATCCCCACCCTCGTAACATCCCCACCCACGAAACATCCCCACCCACGCCACATCTTTACCCACGCCACATTTCCACCCATGCCACATCTCCACCCACGCCACATCCCCACCCATGTCACATCCCCACCCACGCCACATCCCCACCCACGCCACACATCCCCACCTTCGTCACATCCCCACCCACGCCACATCCTCACCCACGCCACATCTTTACCCACCTCCTCGCCTCCTTCTGGTCGCCCCCTCCTGGCCTCCTCCTCCTCCTGGTCTCATTCTCCTCCATCTCCTAACCTTGACCACACAGCAGCTGGGAGACGCCGCTATGACCTACTACCTAACCTACTACGCCTTGCCAGATGGTTCCTCCCCCAGCCGTAACCAGACCCCGGCGCCCCACCACCGCCAGGGCCTACCACAGCGACAGGTTGGTTCTCTTCCTCCACACATTGATTGAATTTGATTGACTGAAACAGTTTATTTAGCCAGAAAAACACAGACACAGAGTGGATAATAATAGCAATATTAGCAACATGGCTGAGCCAGTTGAGAACCTGAGCTCTCTTTGAGGCACCTGATATATACTATACATTTATCTCAAGGAAGAATTATGTAACATTTAGTATCATCTGGAATAGTACAATAGCATGGTAGTAATAAGAACATCTCATAGTGGTACCACGGTTATCACTTCACTATTTATTTATTTTATTATTTATTATTTATTATTTTGTATTTTATTTTTTTATTTTTCTTAATATTTTGTTTATTTATTTATACATACATATACACATACATATACATATATACATATATATATATATATATATATATATATATATATATATATATATATATATATATATATATATATATATATATATATATATATATATATATATATACATATACACACACATACTGTACATACACATACACATATACATATAAATTAGAGTGGAATTTACAAACATAAGTATAATGGGGGAGCAGCACAACCTGGGTTGTACAGTAATAAGGTTGAACAAGAGGACAGAGCTGTCAGGATTATGTCTAGTTGGCAATTATGTTTATTGCAATGGTAATTACTTATTTATTTACATGATAATTTCCGATAAAGCGGTTTTGATGGTACAATAAAAGCAGGTACTGTAAATATAGTAAGTGTTACAAGAAGTATTAATACTTCGACAAAGACTCTGTCTACTGTATGTTGATCACAAACTAAACAAAGATATGGGGAGAGGTTCTGGGATATGAGTTCTCTATCTATCTATCTATCTATCTATCTATCTATCTATCTATCTGTCTGTCTGTCTGTCTGGCTATCTGTCCTCCACTACCAGCTTAGTGTGTGGTGGATCAAGTGGTCCAGAAGTTCCAAATAAAACGAGGAAAATAATTGACGAGAAAGGTGTATCTGGCCCAGTTAAGATACGACACTAAACTAAATGTCAATATGATAAACAATAATAATAACTTCACCTCCGGGTTATGTTGACTAGTTCTGACAACACAACACCTGAGTCTAGAAGGTTAATAAGGCGAATAATTAGCGTCAGGTGAAGATTACCCTCCACCTCCTCCACCTAATGATTAACCACTCTAACGTTAGCCTACCTACTCTTACTTAATCTAACCTAACATAAAGCGAACCTAACCTAACCAAACCTAACCTAATATAAAGCTAACCTAACCTAACATAAAGCGAACCTAACCTAACCAAACCTAACCTAACATAAAGCTAACCTAACCTAACATAAAGCGAACCTAACCTAACCAAACCTAACCTAATATAAAGCTAACCTAACCTAACATAAAGCGAACCTAACCTAACCAAACCTAACCTAACCTAACATAAAGCGAACCTAACCTAACCAAACCTAACCTAACCAAACCAATACTAAAACTAACTTACGCTAACCTGACGTAATTTAACTTAATATAACTTAAAGCTAATTCAACCTGTTCTCACCTAACCCAACCCCGTATAAATTTTTGGTTTAGAAGGAGGTTTTGAAAGAGTATCAAAATGGCTGGAGTCTGACACAATAGTCAACATGGAGTCAATATTCCTCTGAGACTCTACCATACCTTGATGTATTTTCCGTTCCCCAGTTAAGTGAGAAATGCAACTCTGGGCTTAGCTGGCTGAGTCACTGTATTACTGTAGTGGCTATTAAAAGACTACCACGAACAGGATAGTAAAAACATTGATGAGGGGGGGACACTAACCACATACACTAACTAAAATTACCGTCGATTCGTTAACTTAGCCTCGGATTATTTATTTACGAAAGGAAAATAAATAGTTTGATGGCTCTGTTAGTGGACATATTCTAACATGGACCATCTTGTTGCCTGACGGCGTGGCGCTCCGGTTTCTGGTGAACGTTAGGGGACGCCACACACACACACAGCATCATCAAGAGTGAGGTTGAGTAACGTGGACTGGTAACGCTTGGGTTATCTCCCTCACGTCCGCCCCGATACTAAGCTAACTCCCCGAGATGCTGCTAACATGACCTATGTTGTATCCTCCCAATATAAAAAAATATCTCCGCCTTCAACACCAGTATAAAATACCTGATATATAAATGAAAATCTTATATAATGGTTAAACAGATTGAAAACTTGTGTTTAAACAGATATATGTGTGTATATAATATGACCGAATATGAATGTAATATTGTGGTTTTCAAATATAAATGGACCTAAATTTGAGCCCAGCTGAACGCCAACATTATGGTTTAAATGCCTGGCGTGTTGAGGCGCCATGTAATATTTTCATTTTCCTTTATATGTCAAGTTTGAAATATCAACTGTTAATTACCTGTAGATCTTTGTGGTGGGATCATTTGTATATTATCACCGTATTGAGGAGGGCTTTAACCATAAGATAAGTAGAGGATAATGACAAAATAATGAGCTTTGTTTAGAATTTGTCTCAGGTGTCGACAACGAAATAGGGAGTGTTGCCATAGGGTTAGCTTCTTTACCCTTTTTAACACTACTCATTATGTAACGTATATACTGTACTGTTTACTCCATTACCTTAATACTGTACCCTACTGTACCGCGCCACCATGTACCACACCACCATTACACTACATCATAACATCATTACAACTTCGTTACACACCACCACTACCACTACCAGCACCACCAACATCTATCACCACTACTATAAATACCATTAACACCACTATCACCACTACTACTACTACTACCACCACTAATATAAATACCACCACCACCACCACAGTACCATAATACTTGCTTTAAATCCGGGTTATTCACAGGTCTTATAGAATGAATCATACTGAGTTTCATATCTTGAAATATTATCTGTAAGGGGTTCAGAAAACGCCTAAACCTAACCTAACCTAAACCTAACCTAAACCTAACCTAACCTAACCTAACCTAACCTAACCTACTCCCCCCAGGCAGCGTTAAGGTGTTTAATTATATACTTTGATACGGTGTTGTGTTTGTGGTATTGACATTAATTCAAAATTTCTGGACCTGAATCTGGATCTGTTTTCTAAGTAACCATGTGTGTGTGTGTGTGTGTGTGTGTGTGTGTGTGTGTGTGTGTGTGTGTGTGTGTGTGTTCGCGCTTGCCCGCACCAGACGCGCCACGCCACGCCACGCTAACGTTACGTCATCCCACCCCACCCCCCCCAGCACCTTACTGGTCAACGATAGAAGATGAGAGGAGAATGGAAGAGATAGAGAGAGGAGGAGGAGGAACGGAGAAGAAATTAGGTAGGAAAAGAAGACGAAGAAATTAAGTTACAAAAGGGTGATTGATGTTGATGGGGGGGTGGTGGGAGGGGGAGGAGGATCAAGGACGTGGACTATGTTGTAGGATTTACCCCGTCACTGGGTTTTTAAAGGGACGCTACAGACCACGCTCTCAGCAGCTGGCTTTTGTAAACATTTCTAGCCCTCGTAGATTACACACACACACACACACACACACACACACACACGATGCCTGCACCAACCAGCATTATTTGATTTCTGTTAATCCCTGAATCAGACAGACAGGCTTCCACACCATACATACATAATGAAAACACTCACACAGACAGGCACACAGACAACATATCAAACTTCATCACACAGACAGACGGACAGACATACAGACAGAGAGACACAGACATCGACGTGGCTCAGGGCCTTCTCTCAGGTGCTGTTAAGTCTTCCAACACTTGTCTCTCTTAAGGGGCTAAGTCCTCCCCTGGCCTTGAACTCTCTCTCTCTCTCTCTCTCTCTCTCTCTCTCTCACACCACGACAATTTGTCCTAGGTCTGTTTGTCTGTCATTTTATGTCTGTCTGTCTTAGTACACATACACACAAGCATGAATACACACACACACACACACACACACACACACACATCCTGACCACCGAAGGGGTCAAGACGTGCCTGGCGCTCCTCTCGGAGCAGCCAGGTCAACTGTTATGTTGGCCCATACCAACTCCCTCCCCTGAACCCTCCTCCCCACCGGAATATCAACATGTTCTCGCCAGAAGTTACTATTTCATTTAGGAAAGGAATGGAACCAGTGTTAAACAGAGGTGAACAGTGGTGAACAGTGCTTAAGTCAGTGAGAACAACTCAACAGTAACAGTCGTACCCAAGTTGACCTTCACACAGTGAGGTCCCAGGTACCCAGTGATAACGGCCCGTGAGACCCAACAACCAGCGATGTGTTAATCCGTCTACGATAGGAAGGCCTGGGACCACACCTCACTCATATAACACCATCTGTGAGGGAATTACTACACCACGTGAGGCCCCTCATAACACCATATGTGAAGGAGTTACTACACCACGTGAGGCCCCTCATAACACCATCTGTGAGGGAATTACTACACCACGTGAGGCCCCTCATAACACCATCTGTGAGGGAATTACTACACCACGTGAGGCCCCTCATAACACCATCTGTGAGGGAATTACTACACCACGTGAGGCCCGTCATAACACCATCTGTGAGGGAATTACTACACCACGTGAGACCCCTCATAACACCATCTGTGAGGGAATTACTACACCACGTAGGCCCCTCATAACACCATCTGTGAGGGAATTACTAGACCACGTGAGGCCCTCATAACACCATCTGTGAGGGAATTACTACACCACGTGAGGCCCCTCATAACACCATCTGTGAGGGAATTACTACACCACGTGAGGCCCCTCATAACACCATCTGTGAGGGAACTACTACACCACGTGAGGTCCCTCCTAACACCATCTGGGAGGGAGTTACTACACTACGTTTTTGCTGTTCAACACCTACATTAATCTGTATGTTCACTGTATGTTCCTTTACCTTTCTCTAACGAAGGCTTTTGTTAAACCACCAATGTATGTAATAAGTCATTTATGTCCAATGTATATTTTCAGCCTTCGGGCTGCAGAACTTTTTCAATAAACCGTCAATTATTATTATTATTATTATTATTACACACACACACACACACACACACACACACACACACACACACACATACACACACACACAAATCAATGGTGCTGACTTTTACGAAACTTCAACAAAGAGGATAATTTGTCGATAACACAAATGTGCTCAGCCTTTCAACCAACATGAGAGAGAGAGAGAGAGAGAGAGAGAGAGAGAGAGAGAGAGAGAGAGAGAGAGAGAGAGAGAGAGAGAGAGAGAGAGAGAGAGAGAGAGAGAGAGAGAGAGAGAGAGAGAATCACCCTGCAGAAGACATACACCCTCCTCCCCCTGACCACCCAGGTTCTCCATGGACTGGTACTGGTGTCTGGTGAAACGTTCCTTACCCCCAGTCCTAATAGACCCCAGTGGACCGGAACCTAACCTAACCTAACCTAACCTAACCTAACCTAACCTAACCCCTACAGTATTATCATTATAGATAACACGTAAGGATAAAAGCTTTGACCTTCCGCTGTCTAGATGCGACTGATGAGCGTTCCGGTGTGTGTGTGTGTGTGTGTGTAGGCCTAGGCTCTGTACCGGAAGAGGCCTATGGAGGGTGGACAGGGAGGCAGGAAGGAAGGAGGTGAGGATGAAGGGTAAGTAGGATGCAAGGTTGATAGAGAGACCGAAGGAGAGGCTGGGTAGGTTAGGTTAGGATAGTAGACAAGGAATGTGGTAGGTTGGTGGGCTGGTGGGGTGGTAGGATGGTAGGGTGGTGGGCTGGTAGGATGGTAGGGTGGTAGGGTGGTGGGCTGGTAGGGTGGTGGGCTGGTAGGTGGTGGGCTGGTAGATGGTAGGATGAAAGCAGTAGGGTGGCTGGTAGGATGGTAGGTGGTGGGCTGGTAGGGTGGTGTGGGCTGGTAGGTTGGCAGTTAGGGCTGCATGGTAGGTGGGCAGTAGGGTGGTGGGCTGGTGGGGTTGGGTGTACAGATGGAGGGCAGGCTGGTAGGGTGGTGGTGGCTGGTAGGTGGTGGGCTGGGTAGGTTGGTAGGTTAGTGGGCTGTGGGATGGTAGGGTGGTGGGCTGGGTAGGGTGGTGGGCCAGTAGGCTGGGTGGGGCTGGTAGGCTGGTGGGCTGCAGGGTGGTGGGCCAGGTGGGCTGGTAGGATGGCAGGGGTGGTGGGCCAGTAGGATGGTAGGGTGGGTAGGGTGTGGCTGGTAGGTGGTGGGCTGGTGAGGCTGGCAGGTTAGTGGGCTGGTGGGGCTGGTAGGGTGGTGGGCCTAGGGTGGGTGGGGCTGGTAGGGTGGTGGGCTGGGTAGGGTGGTGGTGGGGCTGGTAGGGTGGTGGGCTGGTAAGGTTGGTGGGCTGGTAGGTTGGGTGGGCTGGGTAGGCCAGGCCAGAGGTTGGTGGGCTGGTAGGCGGAGGCTGGTGTGGACAGGCTGCTGGTTGGTAAGCTGGTGGTTTTGGCCATTATAACAGGTTGATGCTTATCTAATCTATCCTTCACACACACACACACACACACACCACAACCGCATCCAGCCCATACGTGCACGAACTGATCGCTATAAGAACAGCCCAGTCCCAACCATTGTAAAAATTATAAATAACTTGTAATAAATCAGTGTATTCACTCCCAGTAAACACTGCTCCTTACACTGTCACTATGTTGAAATGAACTGTAGTTTGAGCTTTTCCCCATCTAGTTATTATATGTCTTATTTGTAATTCGAAACCCATTCCCCAAATATGTAACTGTATATTTTCAGCCTTCTGGCTGCCAAGCTCTTTCAATAAACCGTTAATTATTATTATTATTATTATTATTATTATTACACACACACACACACACACACACACTCGGCCTCACGGAGCGTAACGGTTATCCTCGAGTCCGGATAATCGCATTCTAGCTCTTTTGTCCGTATGATCGATCCCAGCCTGACTTAGGAGTTCGGTTAATAGCTCAGGTGGCATTTCTCTATAAGGTCAACACTAACTTATTACTTAGAGGGAATTTTAAGCTCCCCAATTGAAGGTTATTGGAGGAAAGCGACATTTATTTTGGCATAGCTCGCGTAAGTCTTTCACAACGTCGAGAATCGGTTATTGGAACGATGAAGTTCTTGCCGGGCATTTCGCTGATGATATGGAAGAAGCAACTAAATTTTTTGTTTATTAGCAATGCAAAGATTTTCCTTTTGCCAGACATGGCAAGGTGGATGTCTGAGGGCACCCTGGACAACTGGATATTTCTTGACAATGTAAACTAAAACAACAACAAGTTTCTCTTGGCGTTAAGCATCACGACCGTCGCCGGTGAATTAAGTAAAGTAACTCTGTATTTTCTTGTTATATTTTAAGCAATATTATTGTTTTCTTTTGTCAGATGGCAAGCACAATGTCTCGCGGTCTTCTGGGTGACCCGATATCGACTGACATTGAAGAATTAAGAAATACAAGAAAACTAATCTTCCCTTGCGTCTTGAAACAAGCGCGGTGTTGACCCTGAATTCCTCGTACGGATGTACTTAACTTTAATTTTTCAAGATTATTAAATATGTTCAGGGTTCTTTTTGGCCACTTATAGCAAGATGAATGTCTCACCTTCCTGTAGAGATGTGGATATCCACAGGCATTCCAGAATTAAGGAGATACAAAAGAATTACGTACTCTCCTAACACATTCTCGGCTAGCCGAGTACGAGTCAGACATGATATATTTCCTGATCTTCACCAAGGACCAGAATGGTTGAACATTGACAATACAATACATACCTGCATCTAATTTTGCCGTTGAAGTTGTAGGGTTGGTACAGCCCATAGATACAGTGTTTTACTTCTTCTTGGTGACACTTTTAACCACTTTCTTTACTCAAGACTGAACACACACACGGGCAAGTTTGGAGTTTATCAGAGCGCTTGCAGGCATTTATCACACGTTTTCTTATCTCTGGGAAATCTGCAATACTTGATGATCTCTCCGCTTGGGATATGAACACTGCTGATGCAACCGTATATTGCACAAATAATCATAATTGTTAATGAACTGTTCCCGGAAACAGACGCGGGCGCAGGCGGAGCTCGCCAGATGACGCTTGTTTACAGGCCACGTCACTGAACTGTGCATTGTGGGTAAAACAAGTGGTTGTTTACGGGATTAACCCATCAGGGCACAGGTCAGTGATCAGGGCCCGGGGGCGAAACTATAATAATAATAATAATAATAATAATAATAATAATAATAATAATAATAATAATAATAATAATAATAATAATAATAATAATAATAATATTCATACAGTACTACTACTACTACTACTAATAATAATAATAATAATATAGGACCATAGATAAATACAAAAATTAAAAAAAAAGATCAATAGTGAGAAACGATATATGTATGTTGTGTTGTCAAAGAGAGAGAAACAATTGAGACCCTGCAATTGTGTGTAAATGAGGCAGAAAGTCAGATCATCAACCTGGGACTTGGTCACAATTACCGTGATGCCATATAGCAGCAGGGTCTACCATTAGACAACACATTATGCTTCCAATATCTTCCCAGGCGGTAGTACCTCCCTGTTTGGTAGCTGCCTACTACCTACTACCTTACTAGTGTCTTATTGTTGGTACCACCCACGTCAAATTCCATCGACTATTTCTTTAATTTCAAGTGACAGAAAGTCTCGTTTCTGGTCGACCTCTGCCGCAATGACACTTGTAGTAAATGATAACGCGGCAGGCAACACTGGTTTAATAACACGGCCAATGATGAATCTCTCTTAATGGTTACTTAATAGTGTGTTTATTTATACCTAGAATGCATGCTTAGAGACCTTAGTTGTTGATGTACAGTAATATATTATGACTATCTGTAACGTCCTCAGTGTTTGCTGAGAATAAGTCCCAGTGTTTCTATGTAAGTGTGTATGTATGTTTCTCTCTTCACTCTCTCTCTCTTTTCTCTCTCTATTGTCTATTGGTGAAGTTGTACAAGAGTGTGACTGAACAATGGCGCCATCATCACCACAAACACCACCACTACCACCACAGACCCCCCACACGCGGCCTAGAGGCATACTCCCTCCCCTCCCCCCATACCCCACCCAGACCCCGTTACTCAAACACACTTCTCGATCATTTGTTTACGTCGCTGGGAATGCCCAGTGGTCAAATGAGCACCTGACGTCTTAGCTTGGTTGGAATGTAAACAAACCGACTGGGGGTAATCAGCTGATGCTTGTGGAGATCAAGTATTTGTGGACTAGTTGATGAGAGGTAAATAGAGGAATTCCCTGCTCCTGGGCTTATAACTGAAGTAGGAGTTATTAACAGTATAGCTCAGTGACTCAATTAGCTGCTATTTGAGTTTTCCCTAATACCATGACTTGTGTTTGAGAAATATTGATAGCAAAGGACTTATAGAAACGTCCGGTACCACAGAACACATTGAATACAGGTGTAAGGAGACTGTTATACAAATGCCTTTCCGTATTGGTCAACAGCTTTACTGGACAGACTGTGGAGACGCACCTCAACTAGCTATGTTAAAAGATATATTATTTATTTTTGCATCTACACACACACACACACACACACATCACCCGCTACCACCTGTTATTCAACACCACACAACAGCATCCAGTCCCTACGACCACATACTAATCGCTATAAGAACTGTCCCATTCCAGCCAATGTAAAAATTATCAACACCTCGTATATACCTTGTGTGTTCACTCCATGACAATTTCACCTTTGTACTGTAACTGTGCTGAAAAATTTTGTTAAATGATCCTCCCCATGGCTGCTGTATGGGGAGAATAGTGAGGAATAAAAATGGGGAGAATATTGAAGAGTAGTGATGAGTTGTGATAAAAAATGAGACTATTATGGGGAGGAGGATGACTGTGGTGGGGAGGTAACAACACAACCCCCGGGGCCTCCTCTCCCTACCCCACCATCACTGCCCCAGGCCAGCACACTCCCTCTACCCCCCTCTAAACCATTACAGCCCTCAGCCAACAACTTCTTGACCCATGACTTCTCCCCCATCCTCTTGGCCCACTTTCCGCCTCCACCGACCCACATACCGCAAAAATCTTGATTGAAAGTTCCCACCAGGTGACAGGTGATTTTTCTTGTTATCTTGGATTTTGGAAGCAGAAGGATGCGGGTCAGACGTTTCTCTTCTGGGGGTGTTGAGAGGGTGTTCATTGGGTGTTCTGGGGTGTTCAGGGGATGTTCTGAAGGTGTTCTGGTGTCTTTTATCTTTTCTTGAGGAGTTTTCCATAGCTGTTGACACTTAGAAGACATTTTGTGTCTTAATGAGTTGGGAATCTTACTCAGTCGTCGGTAATATGACAGGTAGGGACAAGGTGTACAGTATGTGCAGGTGATATTATTGGGGAGTCATGTATCTCGAGGCGTCAGGTGTAACATGTGCGGGAGTGATGTCCTACCGGGCAGATGTTATCTCTGTCATTTGTCCAGCAGACACACGAGAGATCAGTTGGTTCACCGCGTACAGGTATAGTTCCTCCCTGTTCTGCCTCCCTCCAGCACACTGCCTCAACTCAGCGTGTGTTTTGTCATGTATCCCATATAAACACATCACCAGTACAAGGAACCAATAGCACCTGGTGTTCATATCCATTTCTGTAGATGAAACGCTTATGGGGTCCACGCCAGACGAATATCCGCCCGTCATCTGCCTGCAGTGGTGCTCTTTTATAGTTCAATCAATACAATTCCGCCAGGTCGCCTCTCTTTCTCTCCTCTCCTCGCACTTGTGTTTTGTACAGGAAACTAAACTCAGGCGGCTGCATTGTCCAGTACTGACCGGCCCCGAGACCTTATACCTAGACCTTCCCTCCACACAACACCTCCAGGATGGTCGACCAAGTTCTGGACCTATAAAGACGAGGCTCTCGATCGTTCTTTATAGATGGACGACGGACAGAAAAAAAATTATAAACAAAATAATTCAAAATATTGTAAAACGTCACCAGAATATTACGACTCATCAAGACAATTGTTAAAAACTTTACGAAAAAAATAATACGAATTGTTTGTATTTTCGTTAACTGTGATCAGTACGAAGCTCAATTAAACGTAACCTCACCTAACTTAACCTAACTCTAGGGAGCGTTAGTGTGGTTAAGCTTCAGGTGAAATAAGCTGGGGGTCCATAATCACCAAGAGATCCACGAGTACCTTTAGTGTCAGTCAGATGAGAGAGAAGTCGGTGGGTCGACACAATTCGGGCAGGCCTATGTGTGGTCGGGCGTCGGGTGGACATGTCCCAACACGCAACAAGTGGGCACCCCACACTACCCCAGCCTATCCGACGCAGGCCTACGTACGCTGTAGCCTTACCGTGCCACAGTGTCGAGTAAAATGGGTATAAATGGGGTAATCAGGTTAAAATTTGCCCCGATCTAAAAATAATTGGCCTTGTCCTAATATTTTTTAAGTTTGCCAATTAATGAAGATTGAGCGCCAGTCCCATTGGGCCCCAGATTTAACGGGTATCAAGCTTACACAGAAATGGAGATGTATTCTGTACAGACCAACATAAACTGACACAGGCTTACACAGAACTATAAAGACCTCCACCGACTTACCACAGTCAGAGTCAGCGGCTCAACTCCTGACAATGTTTGGCTCCTCAACACCCGGAATTTGGCCTTTGAGTCTTTACTAAGTGTTGTATATGGCACCAACTCCTGCAGCCAAGATCGTGTCCCTCACCGCCGCTCACCTGGACGAGAGATTCCCGTAAAAGTTTTGTGTGTTGGGATTTTCCTCTTAACTGCTGGGGATGTAAGAATAAGATGATCGTCCACAATGGCAACAAAAACTAACTGAGACTCTACCTGAGACTCTACCTGAGACTCTATTTAACGGACTATGTGGGAGAGTGTAATTCGTTATATCGTGGAGATGAGAAACCTCCACACAACGTATTATAGAAGAGGGCGCAGTCCGGTATATCGAGGTCCATTGATATATGAAAACTCTATGTAACGAACTGTACCCGTTAGACTGTTGTCCGTTAAATGGAGGTTTTACTGTACGCCTTTATAGTATTTTAGGGGGAAAAATTACCTTAGAGAAACTTCGCTATTTTTGTTCCCGTCATCCTCAGTGCCATCGACCCCTCCCCTTCCTTCCTTCCCTCTCTCCCTCCTTCCTTCCCTCCTGATTTAATACGATACATACAGCCTTATTGCAATACCCATAATCTGAGTAAGCCACTGAGAGATGGGTTCTAACTTTACCCCATAGAGAGAACATTTATCTCACGAACATTTGAGAATCTTATGGTCACAATTTATTGCCGAAGTAAACCGTATCAGATGAAGGATGAGGAGGAACGTTGAGAATGATAACGTTTATTACAGTTGAGTCCAGGAGGAGCGGGGGAGGGGGGGGAAGTGGTGGAGACGGGCGAGGAGGAGGAGGAAGAGGAGGAAGTGGAGAAACAGGAGTAGGAGGAGGAAGAGCAGGATAAGAAGGATACCCAGTACCTGTTTTTGTTAATATGTTGTGCACCTGTTGTCTTGTTTCCGTGTTTATAAATTGAGCTGAAATTAATATTGTGTATGTGGTTCCCGAGAGTTGTTTGTGTGGTGTTATCTTGTGAAATTATTGATAAACCTATAATGGTATTTCTGAAGTGATAGACGGAGATAATTATAGTTGTGACAGAATAGATCACAACTGTATTGGGTGTTTGGTGGCGTCTCTATCTCCATCAATAATCTGAAACCACGAAAATTCCTCCTTCACCCTCCCTCCTTCCTTCCCTCCCTCCTTCTTACCTCCACCACCTTCCTCCCTCCATCTGTATGAAAGGAATTCCTCTCATTCACATCAACCCATGAACCTGCTCAGCCCCCACCAGTTGCCTACGAGGGCGGGGATCAGGTGTCCAAGACCAAGGAACTCGTGCAAGGTACTGCTGATGGTAGGTATCTCCCGGGTACTGTGCAGGAGGTGTTAGTTAGTGAGCTATTTTATCTAAACAACATCATATCACGTAGAGGAAGTCAAGAGAATAAAAGACCAAGAGGTCATATATTTTGGTGAAGGAAAGAATACGTCGGCCAACGAACCTGTTCCTTGACTCAATGGCGCCTCGAGAGCGTCCGGTGCAGGGGACTTTAGCCTACACCGATGGCCTCACGGCTCCTCTACCTCGGTCACCATAGGTACTCTACAATAATCCTCCCTCAGTGAGTAATACCTTCACTTTACTACATCACGTTGTGTATTTCATAAGTCTCTATACACGCACCTTGATATATACTATCAAAAGGCGCTACTGTATGGATGGAGACATAAAAATCCTGAGCGCTACTTTATGGAGGCGCCGGCCAGGTACGACAGGAGGCCTGAATGGCCGCGCGCGTGGACCCAGGTCTGGCCAAAGACGCTCTTATTCTTAGTCTCTTTCTTCCCTGTGAGTCGCCTCCCCGGCCAGGACTCGCGGCCCCTTGTCGGGTTGTTGTCGTCGTTATGTTGCCATTATACTCCTTCTCCGACGACCAACAGGTAGATCCCTGCCCGCCAGGTATGCTGCCCTTACACTTGTACACACACACACACACACACACACACACCAACATAGGGATGTGTATGTATTTATACTGCTCCACTCGCCAGGTATGCTGCTAACAACACACTTGTATATATACCTAAGCGACTCAGCGTGTCTACCAGCTGAATCCTGCTGCAGACCTCGCAGGAAGACAGGGACCAGTGTTCCTAATGTTGAGGTAACGTGAGCAGTGTGTCGAGCCTTCAGTGAGTCGTGACCACAGAGCTGTTGACCTCATCACCCTACAACCGCGGCACCACCACCACCATTACCACCACCATTACCACCACCATTACCACTACCACCACCACCACCACCACCACCACCACCACCACCATGACAACAAAATGATCATGTATGGACCAACAAAAAGTGAAAGTGGGTATCATAGGCCTGGCGGAGGGTCCGTTAACTTGGCTACAACATTGGCCACACAATATCAGTACATAAACATTGACCAAAATCAAACGAACGATTCATAGGACAGTAACCGAGCACTATAACCACTCGGCCACCACACTCCATAACAAATTATAAGCCTGGGCGAAGATTCCTAGAAGTTCATACGTTTTTCTGCCTCGTAACTGGAGATGTAACAAGACATGTAACTGTAACTCTTCACTCTTCCGTTAGCGTAATAAACCAACGTAACTTTCTACAATGTTATCGTCGTGAGTTACGTTTCGTTTTTTATACTCCCTGACAGGTTTACTGAGCTCCACTAGGTCAGGAACGCTACGTAGGAACAGAAGGAAGGTAGCGTCAGGCAACAATAAAACTGTCTTAACAAGTGGAACCTTTTAAAACGAAGCTAAGTGTTGACCTTTGGCCCCGGCAGTGACCTTAGGGACGGAGTCACAGAGGAACATGTCGTCCACTTGTCAATTTCCTGCTTTGTTGACCGACCGCCTCGACCCTCCAGCTTGTCTTAACACATCACCTTTGGATCAAGATTAAACACCAGAGATTATCTTACCTGATTAATAAACACCCTAGCAGTACCTGGGGGGGTTAAGTTAGGTAAGGTTAACGTCAGGGTGATTAATCATGAGGTGAAATAAGCTGAGGGTGTCTAATCTTCTGGTGATCCTCTCCTTTACCTAACTACACAATGCTATGATCCAATAACTACGAAATACCAAAAATATATTAATCAAGTAGATGCTCTAATGACTCATAAGGGAAAGTCTGTAAGATTTAATTGATTTCTACTGAATATTATTATTATTTTTTTTTTTTTTGCGTAGTTCTGCTGGACAAATTGGACTGGCACACCATGGGGGAGGATGAGTAGCGGGGAAACATCTGCCAATCAATATGGTTTAACCCCTTCAACCCCTTCAACCCCTTCAACCCCTTCAACCCCTTCACCCCTTCCCCCCTTTCCCTCCCTCACCTGGATCAGCATGTGTCGTGTTTTATGAGCCACAAAACACCGGTCTGATACCAAGTCCACAACGACAACCACTACTTTGTGAACCTTTATAGAAGATAGATGTAACGGGTTAATTATTATTATTATTATTATTATTATCATTACAGACAGACAGACAGACAGACAGACAGAGGGGGAGGGAGGGGGGCTCACCTGGTTCCTTCCACCCACTCAGCCAGGTCAAGGCATAACTAATAAGGTTGAAGGTAGAACACACTGAGGTATTCCTTCTTACAATGAACCCACCATCACCCTGACCGCCGCCCAGGACACACACACACACACACACACACACACACACACACACACACACACATTTCCTCCTTACTGGTACTCCTTGGGACTACGTCGGTACTAAAAGACTCTGGGTAATGGCTGGGGTGGTGAGGTACTGGGGGGCCTGGGGAGAAGGTGGTGGGGGCTATTGTAGTCCCTTGAGACACCCCCCACCGGCCTATAGTTTGGGTTGGGTTAGGTTAGGTGAGTGTCTTTATATTTTAGGGTTTATGAGTTCTTTAGGGTGAATGGTAGATGATTTTAATATATTCATACGTGGTGGTGAGGTGAGGTGGTGGTGGAGTGGTGAGGTGAAGAGTGTGGAGTGGTGGTGAGTGGTGAAGCGTGGGTGGTGGTGGTGGTGGTGGTGAAGGCGTGGAGTGGGGGTGTGGAGTGGTGGTGTGGTGGTGAGGTGAAGGTGTGGAAGACACATTATCATAACAAGGTAACACTAGGAACACACTGTACCTCACACACACACTGTACCTCACACACACACCTGTGCCTACACACCTCTACCTCACACACACTGTACCTCCACACACACACACACCTCTACCTCCCCCACACATACACACTCTGCCTCACACACACACACACACTGTACCTCCACACACACACCACCTCACACACACACTGTACCTCCCCACACACTGTGCCTCACACACACACACACACTGTGCCTCACACACACACACTCTACCTCACACACACACACACACACTGTACCTCACACACACACTGTACCTCACACACACACTCTACCTCACACACTGTACCTCACACACACAGCACTATACCACCAAAACTCACCACAAGAATCTAAGTAATACTTGTTTTATTCTTATTACAAAAAAAAAAACAGTCAAAATTGTTAGATACGGATTTTGAGGTAAAAATATTTTTGACATTATCGCGTCTTGGAACATGCTAAAAATAATGGCGTGTGTCACTGCGGATATAACTCATAATAATAATACGTTCGGGTTATGAGCCACAAGTGGTGTTTGTATTATCAACATGATCCATCTTCCAGTTCATGTTATCTATGTAAAATAATTCTCCCACAATATGGCGAAACAACTTTACTGGACCTTTTTGGGTATTATATAAAGAATGTTGACGAACACTCCTGCAGTATAGTACCCAGCAGTTGTCACTTCCTGTACTGACTACACCCGCAGCCCCTCACAGCTCCTGAAGATTATAGGGTAAAGAATCTGTGTTTATTGTGTCCAGGGGAAAGAGGAAATAAGTTTGTCGTTATTATTGATACACGAGTAGTGGTTACATTAGTTACTTCACATATTGACTCGTGTTGTTCCTTACTATCGTAATAATCTCCAAATGGCATCGTTAAGGTGAAATATTTTTATACGAAAACCCGTTTTGTAGAATAAGGAGTGTAGCAGTTGAGTTGTAGTATTAATCGTCACCTTCACTTCATCACTGCGTGTTGAGTAGTTACTTATATGAAGAGAGATTTATAAAAGTGTAAATAAGGACCTGGATGTCAATTTTTTTTCAGATTTCATCGTGAATTATGTCAGCGGCGGTGGTGGAGGATATGGAATCGTATGTGAAAAGAGGAAGCAGCTGCTCAGTAAACAGGAAACACATCTAACACCGACGGTACCTAGATGTTATCCTCTCCACCCGCTAACATATGACGTTTTACCTATCACTGCAACCTTCACACACTCTCTCTCCTGAAGGTGGACTTAGCGCTGATATTTCCCGCCATCCGGATCATCTCATATTTTGGCGGTAAATACTCTTAGCACAGTTTTGGAGGGATAAAAATATGGACTCATAGGTTGACGTAAACAAAGTCTTGGGATTGTATTTTTGAGGTTGTTGTGTTGTGTACAATTTGTATTAGAAGTAGAGTGATTGATTTTAAGGGAATTGTTAATTAGGTATAGCTAAGAATGGTGGTGAAATACAAGCAAACAGGAGGGAGTGTGTGGAGGTGAGAGGGTGGGAGTGGGGAGAGAGGTGGGTGGGAAGACAAGAGGCGTCCTTTTTGTCCGTGAGGTCAGTGCTTTATTAAGCCCGCCAGCCACTGGTCAGGACAGTATGGCAAGGTCACAGTGAGGGACTCTCTCCTCTCTCTCCAGCTCTGAGGAGGGAATGTGTACTGTACAGACAACCGCCACAAGACACACAAACTAACCTCAACAGTCAATTTCGAGAGCCGATGGAGACAGACACAAACACACCAACACCCAAGCAACTATAAACAAACGAACAGGAACAACCAAACATACACACAAACTATACGAACGCACAAAAAAAATGCAAGAAAGAGATTTCCGCAGAGACATTTTGAAGGAGTTAACACACGCAAGGAAACATAAACAAACACACAACACAACAACAACACAAACATTCAACAGAGCCTGGGGATCTCCTCAGCCCACAATGACACGATTATTGAAGTTACGTCAGACGGACTTTCTCTCCTCTTCTGCCAACAGTGGCGCTCTTGTCAGGTAAGAGCTCAAGTCCTCACAGTCCTTACCTTAGCCATTCATTAGAGGGCATCGCCATCTTGAGAAGGGAGTGACGTACTGACCACGAATAAATGTGAAATAATAAAAAAAAAAATACAAAATTGCCCATATTTCCGTGTTGAGAAAATGTTAGTTATATCCTGCAGCGAGGGACCATATCTTGTGTTGATCATATACCATCAGAGAGAGAGAGAGAAAGAGAGAGAGAGAGAGAGAGAGAGAGACAAAGGGATAATATCTCTCATTATACAACACAACATCGTACAGACTTCCTTACAATGTTGTGTTGCATCTGTCCAGCCAACTTGGGGAAGATCACCTACACGATAACGTCTTGGACCGCCGGAAGTGCTCACACCTGTACCAAATCTGATGAATCTTTTAGTTACCTGGAAGTTCCTGTACACACTCACACACACACACACGCGGGTCCTGTTGACATTTTATCTTACTTAACACCTGCATCTGATACCTGGGGGGGGGTTGATAGTTGGTGGTCATGGATATGTGTGGTGGTAGGTGATGGTAGTAGTGGTTATGATATCACTCACAAGTACTTTTAACAATTCTGGTTCTGCAAAAACTACTACTACTACTACTATCTTGCCCTTGTAAAAAGAAGACAGTAAAATGAACAGCTCTCTGCTCCTTTTCACAGTAGAGAAGTAACCTAAATGGACACATACTATGAATAAATTACAGGTAGGAGGCAGGTATCGGTGGTTCTCACAGGTATGGAAGACAGACCAGTCCATCACCAGGGCCGCCACACACACACACACACACACACACACACACACACACACACACACACACACACACACACACACACACACACACACTATCTATTGGTCATATCCTTGGTCTATAAACAGTATTTCTATAATGGGGTTAAATGTTTAAGTCCCAAAGGCAGGTGTTGAGGCACTACTGAAGGTGGTGTAGCGAGCGCCTGGAGGGTCTCGGGGCCTTAAGGTTCATTCTGGTTAGTTCTCAGTGTTCCGAGATGTACTTTCACTTCAGCAGTAAATATTATCATTAACTAACCCAACCTAACCTACCCCCCTCCCACACACACACACACAAATAGTTCTAGGTGGTTAATATTCAGGTGAAATAAGCTGGGGTAGAGATGCTCCAGGTGAAATAAGCTGGGGTGGAGATGCTTCAGGTGTAATAAGCTGGGGTGGAGATTCTTCAGGTGTAATAAGCTGGGGTGGAGATGCTTCAGGTGTAATAAGCTGGGGTGGAGATTCTTCAGGTGATCCATTCATACACGTTCGTTTAATGTTACTATAAGAAGGATTGATCTCTGCTCCTTCTCGTCAGTTTTTCAGTGTCAGTCGTTTTTACCGAGTAATGATAATCAGTACACAATATAATATCTTCGAGCCATAACCAATAAATTCCTCTACCGAACTTCAACAACCTCCACCGGATGAGGCGTATCCAGGGTACTTTAGGGGGGTAACTGGTGCCCTTCTCTACCCCTCTGGCTACCTGCACCCCGTACCTGGCTCGTCATTCATTTACCTGATAGAACAGGTGGTTAATCAGGGCGTCGCCAGAAGAGCAGAAGGCTGGCGACGTAGTGAGGTGCTTCTCCTTCCTGTGTACTTACATCCTGGATTTGTTGTCCCGTGTAAACACATCTCTCAGCTGTTTCTCTTTCGTCAACACTTGTTATATTATGACTTCAAGGTTGGATAAAGATCGTGTCTATGGCATCAAGATCGTGTAACCTGTCTTGTGAGCGGACTACATGTCTTAACGAATCAGCCATTGTAAATTAGCTGTTCACTGGTCACCCTGGCCTCACCTGTGCTTGGTTTGTCCCTCTAGATAGGTGTTTAAGAGAAGCGGGACTTCATTCCCTGCCTCAGGTATCTCTAGATGGTGTAAGACTACTGAAGGTGGCTGGACAGGTGTTGACTTGCCTTAGATACTGAACCAACGATGGGAAAATATTACTGACTCAATTTAGAGATAACAGAAGGAAATGGTTTGTTGATACAGCTATAGTATGAATATTTAACCAAATTTATCTGGTTACTTCTTATGTGGAGACGATTAAGACGATAAATTTGTATATGAATAAGATAGACTGTATCAGAAGTCCTAAGGATGGCGATAAAAATCCTGACATTTCATACTCCTGCAGTAGGACCCATGGCCATGGCCGTGTCCTCCACCAAAGGGACTATACCCAACCTCCTGACACTCGAGGGACTCAACTAGCTCGCCTCACGCCCGTAATGATCAATCAGGCGTGACCACTCAGGTGTAGATTACCTGGTCCTGATCACACCAGGTGCCCCGGGCTCCTACACCTTGTCGAGGGTCAGGCGTCATTACGGTGACCGGGTCGGAGCCTTCCTCAATCACCTCCGTCGATTAAAAATGAAAATTTTTCCACCTTTGGCTGCGTCACCCTAATGCTTTATTTCCTGACCTGACTGAAACTTTTTTTTACATGAGAGAGTATTTGGATCACGTGGAGTGCGACTGTGTGGAGTACGGCTGTGTGGAGTAGGACTGTGTGGAGGAGACTCACTAAGTTCAGGGACAGGAACGTAACGTAACCTTAACGTAACTTTCCCCTAACCTAACCTAACCTAACCTATACCCAACTTAATCTAACCAAACGTAGATCAACTATAACCTAACCTTACGTAATCCAACCACATCCTTAACAAATTTAACACTTAACTCCACATAACTTTAAACTAAACTTAACAACTAAACCAAACGTAAACTTCCCCAACCCTAAACTAAACAAGAATCATCTATCCTTACTTAACTGAAAACCTAACCTAACCTCATACAAACACAACGTATATATTTTTTTTCTAATTTAGCAAATCCTCATAAGGTTTTAACGAGAAACTCCAGGGCCAAATTTCGAATCCTGTTCCGTTGACTTGGTGGGTAGTGGTGATGGTGAAGGTAGTGGTGGTAGTAGTGGTGATGGTGGTGTTGTTAGTAGCGGTGGTACTGGCGGTGGTGGAGGTGATGGCGGTAGTACACTAGTGGTGGTAGTAGTGGCAGTAGTAGTGGTGGTGGAGGTGATGGTGGCAGTAGTGGTGATGGTGGGTGATTTTGAGGGTCGTAGGTTCCCAGGGTTATAACTCACAGGAGGAACAGTAATTCGGTAAAGAAAGAAGGTAAAAATTCCTCCTGTCAAAACGGTCTCCCCTACTTCCGTTTTTACCTGTTGGGTGGTCTGTTAGGCGTCACGAAGGGCGGCCAACCTGCTGAGACCTCTTCACTAACGGTAGGAGGGAGGTGGAGGTGGAGAGGTAGGTAGGTGGATGCTTCTGTTGTCTTGTACTGTTGCGACACCTATAGTAAGCACAGCAACTAACAGAGGTGAGGACACTGATCACTATATCCAACAGGTGAGAGAGTGTTATGAATAGCGGCCTCAAGATACAACAACAACAACAACAACAATAATAATAATAGTAATAATAATAAGCAAAGGACAATCAAAATCACTCAAATAGCAATTCACGTCTTAGTAACAGTTTCCGGAAGCTCACGCCTTTGCTTGAGAAAATTCAGCCAATAAGAACAGTAATACATAGGAGAGGGTTGTTGCTTGGGATTTTAGAATGGTGGAACAGGAAACCCCGCCTATTGGTGATGTCTCGTTCCAGGATCAACAAAACAACCAGCTCTTATTGGCTAAAAATTCCCGAGTTATTTTCTCATTGGCTAAATTCTTGGTTAGTTCATTATTTTGTCAGTAGATGGTCCGAGAATGTCACACACACACACCCATGCTTGTCCAATTTCATACATACAAACATACATGCATACATACATACCTACATACATACATACATACATTATCCAAACTCCCATAAAATAAGGTCATACCCATCACCACTCTACGTTAACGCAGCCATACAGCACCGGCCATAACTCCTCCAAGACAGTGCTTTAAAACTCACTAATGCGTCGACCGATATACGCATAGATACGCATAATTTATTGACGCCATATAGCACAGGTAGATACTGCGTCCTCTCCCATACTTTCTCTTTCACTCTCACATACGCATACACTCTCTCTCTCACACACACACATACACATACACACACATGTATACTCTCCCTGAAATATACGTACAGACTCTCTCTCTCTCTCTCTCTCTCTCTCTCTCTCTCTCTCTCTCTCGTTTCGGCTTCCCCATTTACCTTCACTACCTGCGACCATCCCCGAATTCCCACCTACACTGTACCCCCCAACTACCCTCTCCCTCCTCCCCAACTACCCTCACCCCCTCTCCACCCTCCCCAACTACCCTCACCCCTCTCCCTCCTCCCCACTACCTCCCCCTCTCCCCTCCCCAACCTCCTCACCCTCCCCATTCTCCCTCTCTCCCTCCTCCCCAACTACCCTCACCCCTCTCCCCCTCCCACCACCCTCTCCCCCTCTCCCCTCCCCCTCACCCCCTCCCCCAACTTCAATCACCCCCCCTCTTCCTCTCCCCAACTTCACCCTCACCCCTCTCCCCCTCTGTCCCCGTCTACCCTCTCCCCCTCCCCAACCCCTCACCCCTCCCACCTCCCCAACTAATCACCCCCTCTTCCTCCTCTAACTACCCTCACCCCTCTCCCCCCTCCCCAACTACCCTCACCCCTCTCCCCTCCCCCTACTAATCACCCCTCTTCCTCCTCCCCAACCCCACCCTCACCCCTCCCCCCCTCCCCCTTCCACCCTCATCCCCCTCTCCCCCTCCCCAACTTCCCCTCACCCCCCTCTCCCCCTCCCCACCCTCACCCCCTCCCCAACTACCCTCACCCCCTCTCCCCTCCCCAGCCCCCTCTCCCCCCCTCCCCACCCCTCACCCCCTCTCCCACTCCCCTTCCTCACCCCTCTCCCCCCCTCCCCACTCCTCCACCCCTCTCCCCCTCCCCAACTACCCTCACCCCTAACCGAAGCTTTCCGCCACTACCTGGATCTCCACCTCTCCCTTTCTCCCCCTAACCCCCTTCCTCCCCCTTTGCCTCCCCAACACTCTTACCATATCCCGCAACCACCACCACCACCCCTACAACCACCGCAACCACCACCACCCCTACCACTACCACCACACACCACTTTCGACCACCCAATCACTTCCATATACAATATTCTTAACCCAACAAATGATCTTATCTCTGTTGATTAGTAAAGAGAAGATTAGGGAGGTGGGGTGATTGGAGGGGAGAAGATTAGGGAGGTGAGGTGATTGGAGGGGAGAAGATTAGGTTATTGGTTTCATTGTTTACGTGTGATTGATTCTGAGTGTGTTGGTGTGATTTATTCTCGTTGTTTTTGAGTGCATGAATGATTTATTCAAGTTATTTATTTGAATATATTAACTCGTATAGTCTATTAATTAGTTTATTTATTTAAGAATTTACTATTAACATCTCGACTGTACTCTGTCACCAACACCCTCCCCCTTCTCTCTTTCCCTCCCTCCTTCATTCACCTCCAATGCTTCCCTCCCCCTCCATCCCCCACCTCTTCCACCTTCCTTCCCTCCCCTTTGTAATACCCCCCACACACACACCATCCTTGCAACACCTTTTACCACTACCCCTTCTTCCTCACCCTCAGCCCCCCCCCCCTCCTCCTCAACCCTCTTAAAGAAGTATAATAGCGAACGATGCCCATAAAGCTGTTGATGAGTTACCTGTGTTTACCTGACCCAGGTTGGTGGAGGAGGGAGAAAAGAGAGAGAGAGAGAGAGAGAGAGAGAGAGAGAGAGAGAGGGGGGACAGGTAGAGTAGTTTACAATGAGGGGTCAACCACAGAATCGTCTTAACAACACCAAGATGTCTTGATAAAATTTATTGTATCGTTTGGTGCACTGTGGGAACATTCCGGCCCACGTGAGACCCCGTCTGACGGACAAATTGGTGGTGGTGGTGGTGATGGTAGTTGTGAGTGGTGGCAGTGGCGGTGGCGGTGGTGACGGTGGTGGGTGGTTGTGGGTGGTGGTAGTGGTACTAGTAGTGGTGTCGGTAGTGGTAATGGTGATGTTGGTAGTGGTGGTAGTAGTAGTGGTGATAGTAGTAGTAGTGGTGGTAATGGTGGTGTTAGTAGCGTTGATTTCACGATTCTCATACAACATTGAGATAAAAACTGAAGCCTTCAAGTAGTCGGGTTATGAGTCGGAACACAAACATTAACTCAAACTTTTTTCTTCCGTCAACATTTCCTCAGGATTCTTGTGGTCGAGGCTTCAGATGACACCGCCTGCCACACACACACTGGTGATACGTGGCACTAAACTTTGTCATTGTCTATTAAGGTGGAATTAACGTTAGCATTTGAACCACCCATCACCACCACAACCACCCATCACCACCACAAGCAGTCCAGTCAAGTAGCTGTGGTGTTGAGGGCCACAGGTGGTGAGATTGGACAGGTGTGTATCCCCCTTACCAGCCAGGTGTAACGTGTGAGTATAATATTTCTTCTTAATCTTCTTCTTCTTCTTCTTCTTATTATTATTATTATTATTTTTATTATTATTATTATTATTATTATTATTATTATTATTATTATGTAAAACTGTCAATGTTGAGGTAATAATGTAAGGTGTCTGAAATAATAATAATAATAATAATGTTGAAAATATAATCTTAATCATGGATCGATTCTGAAAAAATCATTCATCAATTATTTCTCACTTATCCTAACTTAACCTAACCTAACCTAACCTAACCAATAAGATGTGAGTATTATCTAATTTAAGATACGACGTACTCAGACTGGCAGGTTACGCTAAATTTTTCTCCTAACTGGGACTGTGAGAACTCATCTAACTGGGTTATTTAAGAGAGCGGTTATAATGGTGTCTAAACGGTAATGAGACTCTGCCGAACAATTATGAACAAATCTTCAGGAATGTGGAACTTGGGTGAATCCACGAGGCGTAATTAATGGAGAAAATTCACGAATAAGATTTAATGAGGATTTGAAGGCATCTGAGAGCCATCATGAAAAGATCTCCAGGAGTAAATAGCTTCTAAACATCCGACGACACTAAAATTAATCCTTTTCCTTCACCAGCTGAATGGCCGACGAGGGAAGCTCCCATAAATCTGCCTTAAGCCAAGACGCGAACATACAAAGCACCAGCGACCTCTAGGTCCCCTCCTCCTCTCTTCCATGGCTGCATTTAGGCTCCGCTACGACCCAGGACATAAAACTTGGGGAGATTAACAAACACAAAACGCCGCAGCGGGGCTAAACAAAGTTAATTTTTCAAGCCTTCATCCCTTCACGCAGTTCCTCGTTCCCACAACACAGCGTCACCGAGCGTCTCAACCTATTACATACGACTTCGATTCCAACTTCGCTTTGCTTTCTCTTTGTTTTCGCCTTACAAACGAGCTTTTGAGTATGAAGTATTTATATACAGAATACAAATAACACAAGTATTTGGATATTAACTTCAAAATGAGCACAGAATGCATTTATTTTCAATTGATCGAGGAAGTCAATTTACTGTTAAGTCATCCGAACAAAAAACACGGGAAGGAATCTGGAGCATTGGGTCGCTTACACTCCGGCGTGAACAATCGCAAAAGAGGTGAGAGAGAGAGAGAGAAAGAGAGAGAGGCTACAAAAATATAACTCCAGATAGAATAAATCCTTAAAAAATTTCGACACAACAAAGAGAAAAAAGAGGAACAAGGAAATAACAAAGGAAACAATAGCGTAGACAAGAAGATAGTATAAAAAATATAGACTTTGAGGACCAGTAACTGGACGTTTTGGTCCTAGTATTCTGGAGGCTCATTCATGTTTTGGGTTTTCCTCAAGGCTTAGAGTAGATGGTGATGAAAGGAGGAGGTGGTGGAGGAGGAGGAGGAGGAGGAGGAGGAGGAGGAGGTGGTGGAGAAGGAGGAGGAGCAGGGGGAGCAGGAGGAGGTGGTGGTGGAGGCAGAGGAGGAGGTACTGATGAAAGGAGATGATGATGATGGTGCAGGAGGAGGAGGAGGAGGAGGTACTGATGAAAGGAGGAGGTGATGAAGGTGCAGGAGGAGGAGGAGGAGGAAGACTGGAAAAAACGCCAATAGGATTAATTAAATTTTTACCTGAAAATACGAGATTAAAAATAATAATGACGGAAAATAAAGTAAAACAAAAAATGCGCCGGTAGACAGGGCGAGGTACGATGTGACCTTCCCATCCCGCCCATTTTTTTACCTGACCTCGCCCAACCCCGCCCACAAATGACCCCGCTCATAACTGACCTCACCCACAATTGACCCCGCCCACAACTCGCCAAGTCCTAATGGGCCCCAATCCTAACAGACCCCAAGTCCTAAAAAGTCCCTAACTCAAACATAAGGATTAGGATTGGGGCTTAGGAGATTAGGTCTTGGGTCTATTTGACTTCTACGGTGCTAGGAGATACGGTTCTCCCAGCAGCTAGGAGACGGTGAAGATTGGAGACCACCATCTTGTAATAAACACTAACTTACTGAGTGGGCGTACCTCGAACTGGGTGGGTTGTGGTGGGCTGGGATGAAGGGATCAGTGGGTGGGCTGAGGGGTGGGTTGGGTGGTGGTGGTGGGGATGGGTGGATGGGTAGTACCTGTGTGTGGGCGTGGGACTCTGATGGGATGGGCTGTTTCACCCAAATCCATATTTCTTTCAACTTCTAATGGAAAAACTCTGGCACCTGTTATAAATGAGATATAGATAGATAGATAGACGCAATAAACTGGTGAAAATACATAGAAATACAGATAACTTTATTTGACGTTTTTTTTTAAATGAGTCTCTCCTCCTCTTTCTCCTCCTTTTCCCCTCTTTCTTCTTCTTCTCCTCCCCCTCCTCCTCCACCACCGGACATATAACTCAGCTTGGTGGAGTGTAGTACCCCTTCCTCTCTCCCCCCTCCCATAATCCCCATCCTTACCCTACTCCCCCTCCCCCATTAGCCTACTCCTCCTCCCCCTTACCCCAGGTTGATGAGCAATTCAGTCGTGGGTGTAGCCCTGAGTGTGGTACTGCTCTCTTTCTCTCTTACTTACGACTTTCCATTTTTTTTATGTTACCCCTCCCCTCTCATTCCCCACTCCCTCCTTACCTCCTCTCATCCCTCACTCCCTCCTCACCCCCCTCATCCCCCACTCCCTCCTCACCCCCTCTCATCCCCCACTCCACCCCTCACCCCCCTCTCATTCCCCACCTCCCTCCCCTCATCCTTCACCCACCCCCTCCCTCATCGTCTCAACTTACGACCCTCTGCTCCCCGAAGCTCTATTAGCGACCCGTTGCAAATTACCCCCTTGATGGTCACTTCCTGTCCAACCTGCTAGACAAGAGGATGTGATTTCTCGGTGGTTGAGTTCAATCACTGACGCACACGTACAGACGTCAGAAAAAAAACAACGTACATACAGTCGATATGGAAATATATACAAAAACGGTTTATAAACGTACATGGCGGTTTTTAAGGTACACATACGGTAGTGTAGTGGTGGGAGGCAATGTTCGTGGTCATACTGGAACATCCCTCATGCTTGCCCCCTTCCGTTGACAGGAAAGGAAAAGGTTGAGAAGGGATGGACAGAAGATGAGAGGAAGAGAAAGCAAGGTTAAAAAACAGGCGGAAGCGAGAGAGAGAGAGAGAGAGAGGGGGGGGGGAGATTTGACAAGGATTTGGCTGGTACGTGACAATAAGGAAGCCTCAGGATATCCATGCCTGTTGTCAAGGAAGATATGACGGATTGGGCAGATGGCAGAAACGACAGCCGTGATTGGAGACGTTGCAAAGGCAGATGAAAGAAGAGAAGGAGGGATGATTAGGCCGGGATTAGTAACCATTGTCACTTGATGTATCCCGCTAGGTAGTGAACAGTGAAACTTAATCCCTGTGTGTGTGTGTGTGTTTAGGGCTGTAGTAAAAGTAAATATTTTCTTTTAATAACTATTATCTTTTTATTTATTTGTAAAGTAAAATACATCTTGTCATTTTTGCCTCTGTGCTGACATTCCATTCCCCCTCACAATACACCCCTTCCTCTCAATGACCACAGATCCTCCCCCCTCCCCAGCACCTTCCCTCCTCCCCCCCTCCACCTTCCCTCCTCCCCTTCCCCTCCCCTCCCCAACACCTTCCTCCTCCCCCTCCCCCTTCCCTCCTCCCAACCCCCCTCCACCTGACCAGTCAACTCGTACATGTGCTCACCTGGGTCACCTCCACGGGGGTAAAAAGAGGTCAGTAGATTGGTTCATGACCTGACCTCCGTCAGTAATAAAAGGGGTCATGGATTAGCGTTGACCCGAGAGATTAGTGAACTGAAGAGGAGGAGGGTGGAGGGGAGGGGGAGGATCAGGGAGGAGGAGGAGGAGGGGTAGATGGGAGGAGGGAGGAGTAGCGATGGAAGGGAGTAGAGGAGAGGAGGGATGGAAGGGGGTGAATAGGACTCAGCAGGTAGATAGATTGATAGATATATATAGAATTAGATAAATAGGCCTACCCTCTACTGAGCTATTCTCTCCATAGGTCTAAATATAACTGTAGGAATTCTTTCACTCTGTTTTAGTTTCTAATTTATTTACTTTTTCATTTTTGTGAATTTATAGACATTGTATGTATGTATGTATGTATGTATGTATGTATGTATTTACTGTTACGAACCACGCCATCAATTGTCATGATCTACCTACCCAGCATTACGAACCACGCCATCTATTGTCCTGATCTACCTACCCAGCACCACGAGCAACGCCATCTAGGGACGAGACACGAGTATGACTCGTCTTAGTTACCACTCTGGGGTTTCCCTTCTCCATATCCTGGTTGTTGCGTCACCTCCTCAAAGTCTTCTTCGTCAGCTCCAGTTCGAGGAGAGTTCAGTTCACTCTGGGAAGTGACCACACTAGGATCACCTATCCTGGAAACCTACGGCACAGTGACTACCTACCATCTTCTACAATACTCAGCCTTACTCGTCAGCCATCTCAGCTCCGCACTTAAGTATTTGTAATCTTATATTGCCTCCCCGCCTCCACCTTGCTTCAAATTATTGTATGTTGTATAAATATGTATATACTGTTAATGTTTAGGTTAAGTTTGGTTAAGGGTAAATTATAGAAAGCTGAATATTTTGTTAAGGAATTTATGGTACTTTATTATACACAACAAAAACTCGCATCCTTTGTCTACCCTTTTATAGTCCGATTGTCTTTGTTTTTTTATTGTTGTTGCCTGTTGGGATCTGGGTAGACTTTTAACTATATTCTAAATCCCCAACTCGTAACATTACAAACATACACTGATTGAAATATACATTCTGCCAACAGTAAATAGCACACACACACACACACACACACACACACACACACACACACACACACTAATTGCTTTATAATAACGAACTCCTTAATGAAGGCTACGGGAGGTCTGGCTTCACGGCCTCTGAGGAGATGTCAAGCAGCGCTGAGGAGAGAGAGAGAGAGTCTGTCGGGATTAGGTCCTTAGTTGCTAGTAGGTGGTGGTAAGTGTTGGTGGTAGTAAGTGGTGGTAGGTGATGGTGGTAGTAGGTGGTGCTAGGTGATGGTGGTAGTAAGTGGTGGCAGGTGTTGGTGGTAGTAGGTGGTGTTAGTGATGGTGGTAGTAGGTGGTGGTAGTTGATGATGGTAGTAAGTGGTGCTAGGTGATGGGTTACTGCTGACGGCGAGATATCACCTGTGTATTCCAGGTGTGGCTTCTACAGGTTAATTATATTCCCCATACTAAATACATCAACAGGTCATTTTAACCCCAGGATTAGTCTCCCTCGGAAACCACAGGGATTCACAGGCGTCGGTGTCCATGATAGAAATAAAAAGATAAATAGATAAATTAGTACAGTATATGAATAAATAAACAAAGAATAAAATATAAAATGGTTAAGTTAATGTAAGTTAGGTAAAGTTAGGTTAGGTTAGGTTAGATTAGGATGGGGTCGACTAGACTTGGGTTTAATAAGACTGGGGCCCGTTTTGATCAGTCACCATTCCAGCCTTTAAGTAACCAACGCCTAAGAATAAGGCCCATCTAACCTCAGGTCATCTACAACTCTCAATCCTTTTAGTTGGTTAACGAAAAATATGTTAATTCTGGTTAGTTTACTTTTCATCTTCCAGCGAGGGAAAGTGGCCACTACCTTAAAGGGTCTGAATAAATCACTAGTAATTATCACGGAGGAGAATGTGAAGCAGGGAAGGCAGCTGCTCTCTTATCCATCTTGACTAAAGGCTCGAAACTTCCCTATCCCCTCTTGCTATGACGCGATCCTTCCCTTTCCCATTTCTACTAAGGTCTAACTGTCTCTATCCATTCTATCGAAGGGCCGAGCTATCCCTATCCACCCAAGCCTTCTCTATCCATCATTAAAGGCTTAACTCTTCTCATCAACGTGTAGACTAGAGGCATAGAAACAGCCCCTCCAGCCCTCCCTCCTCTCACTGGCTATACGGCCGCCATTTATCACAATAAACAAGAGATCTACACAATTATCTTCGTAGGGTAACATTTTTGGGCTTTTATTCTCCGTCATTAACATACTCGAGGCTGGGGGCGGTGGTGGCAACAGGTGAAACTGGTTAAATGAGACCCACCCTAAACACGCCCCAGTACCATGTGTCCTACGTCTAGGCCCCCAGTCCCGATGGTTAAGTTAAGTTGGGGCCTACTAGGATTCCACCTGTAACCTCCTTCCATCATTAAAGGATCCCAAAGCCATATAAAGACCTGTCTGCTTTTATCCATCGTCCCGAGTGTAGAAGAAATCATCCCTTCATTTATGGTTTCATTTCCCCTTTTGTTGACGATGATCTGAAATGTGGCTGAAATTCTTGTCGTTAATTTGGCTCAACGTCCAACTCCCATTAGGGTATCGTGTTTGGCCTTGTAAATGGAGGAACACTTTCTCTTCTAACCCACCACAGCCAGTAACTGAGTAGTAGTAGTAGTAGTAGTAGTAGTAGTAGTAGGGATCAACCAACAGTGATAAATAGTAGATGGTTGTTAATGGATAGTATATGGGTTGTAACAGACGAAACTCTGTACCTTCAGAGGGCGTCAAGGGAAGGAACTTCACCAACTATGAGAAGGCGAAGAACAACTGAATAAACAGGAGTAGGAGGAGGAGGAGGGTGGTGATGGACGACAGGAACCCAGGATAGTCCAGGCTTCCGGTGGTGGCAGGGGAGTGGTGAGAGGTATTCCCACGCCGCTGGTCTGGAGGTGTTGTCACTGTGGCAGGTGTGTTAGGGTGGAAGGATAGGAGGGGAGGAGGGAGGCAGAAACATCAGCAGCAGCAGGCGGGGGTGTTAGATTGTGTGTGGGCGTCTTTCTCTCCTCGTCTTGTCTACTTCTGCTGGGTGTGGCGCCGCCTGCCTCCTGGGGCTCGTCATTACTGAACAACCTTCCACTGGATAACCCAACATCGAGTAATTCACCACAGTATAATTCGCCATCAAACGACACCATAATGTATGCCGACGATGGCTTGAAGACACAGCGGTGGTGCCAGCCCTTGCCCAAAACAAAAGTGAATAAGCAACTCTTTCCTATTATCATTTACCTGTGGACACTACCAAACCTGCCATCACCACCCGTCGTTCGGTACCTTGTGATTCACTTATTTTGCGAGATTTGATAGTGAGTTGAGTCTACCGTAAGTCTGTCTTCTCTCCTGAGTTTTTTCATCATTGCCCGGACCTTTGAGACTCCGGGAGCCTAAGGTTCTCTCCGGGAGCTGGTGGTAAACAACCCGACACACACACTCCTTGCTGACACATTTCTCACGTCTCTTAAAGCTTATATAACATTTTAGAAACATTATAAATTAAAATCACACAAAAAAAAAATATGTCTGAATCATTCACTAATGACTTCAGAAAATAAATTAAAATCAATAAAATTTAAAATACATAAAAGAAAAAAATATTCTGGCGACTAATGACAACTGAAGGAATTTGACCTGACATGTGACCTAGCGTGCGATTGACCTGTCCAGGGGTCCTGCTGGCCACAGGTCACCTACCAAGGGGGCACAGGTCACCAACGACCCTCTTTTGATAATGTCCTCGGGGCTCAGGGTCACATGATCCTCACCTCCACCTGTTTCTACGACGCACCTCCTCACACAGGGCTGACTGGTCGTATGGTTTAGTCCTAATGAGCCCCAACGTAACCTATTTCAACCTTATCGTGAAAATTGGGCACAGTTCGAGTGGGGCCCTGTCATATTATCTGTATTAGGGTCAATTAGGATTTGAGGCCCAGACAACCTGATTATAATAGATTGTGTAACTATAGTGATTTGAATATTGAAGGAGAGTGAGTATAGTGAATTAATAGAGTGAGGTCTATTAGAAGTTAAACTGAGACCCAGTCTTTGTTTTTACGTTAGGTCAACTAGGGGTCTATTAGAACTGGGGCCCACATGACTTAACGAGCAAGAAAGACAGATACCAGATCAGCTTCACTCCCTGACCTCATCAATGTCTTGACAAGTTCCCTGCCTCCCGCCCCCCCCCCTCCCCTGCAGTGGCCCGGGAGGTACTCTAGGGGCCACGGAAGGACCATGAACAGGAGGCCCAAGGGAGGTCCAGCAATGGGCCTCCAGCGACGATCTGTCATCCTTTAAGATGGAGCTGATGAGTGTCCACAGTGACGGTGGCTGATTAGCTCTACACTACACTACGAGATCACCTGAGATAGCGAAGGTGTTAATGCTGTGTTTTAAGGTACTACGACAGAAATAACAACAACTACTACTATTACTATTACTAATGTTACTACTATTATTACTACTGCTACTTTTTATGGCTACAGTGACAACACGTCATTTAATCTTAATTGTTACTTTAAATCAGTTTGGTTGGTGGCTTGTATGGTTGGGGCCTATGGGGACATGGGCGTATTAGGACTGGGGCCCATCTGATCAATAAATTATCAGAAAAGAAGGTCACAGAAGACACACGTTCCCTCCTCTCTCTCTCTCTCTCTCTCTCTCTCTCTCTCTCTCTCCTACTGGTCTCCTGCTTCTGTGACTGAGAGATCCTCGAACTAAGGTTAAAAAATAATGGTCCGGTATCGCATGGTCTGATGGTCTTGTCCGACCCTGAATGGCCCACGTCACAGGGGCATGGAGATGTGGTCTGTGTCACACGGAGGTCAGGTTGGCGGCACCACCACCACCACAACAACAACAGGTTCACTATACTTGTTATTAGGTACACAGTCAAGAAGGTGGACTTTTAAAGAGATTAAAGTGTCGTATTTCATCTCTCTCGGCAAGGTAAGTGTTATGGTCTTTATAAATTTACTAAACTAAGTGTCATACCTAATTACCTTGCCAAATTAGGTGTGTGTGTGTGTGTGTGTGTATGTGTGTGATGTCTAGATTTCCGACTTAAGTCATAGGTGTCATGGTTAACTATTTCGCTGAATTATACATCCTTGTCAAGACCATATAAGGAAACTAGGTGATGTAGCATATAGATGTAGTAGCCCAGACCACCTGAGTAAACTAGGTGACTGGCTAGGCTTAATTCAGACCTTCTCCCGTAGATATCACAGCCCAAACCACCTGAGTTAGACTTAGTTCAAATTCTCTCAACAAGGTGAAATTTGCATCATCACAGTACCTAATATTCGCACCTTCAGCTAAGACCACCTCCTCCGCCTCGATAGATTATAATACAGTAAATGGAGGTATTTACTGAACGGCCTCTCCTCTGCTTTACTCCAATTTCGACAAATTATGCTAATCCCAGACCCACGTAATTTCTTTCATACGCTGAGGGGTGAGCGGTCGTAGCTGGGTATTGTTGTGACCTGTGGAGACATTGGTAATAAGGGGAGGAAGGAAGGGAAGAAGAAGCCCAGTTCTGCCCTACCCAACCCAGCCCAGCCCAGCCCAGTCCCGCTAGGTCCTTCCTTCCTCAGGCCCAGGATCTCTGAGCCCACCCACACGTATTTGGTATTCCATTCTCCCCGACACAACAAGGATTACGTGTCTTCTGGTGCGTTACTCTCTGTCTGTTTGTATACTGATGTTGTCCTCACCGCTGGTCTGGTCATCACTGTATTACGTGAGTCTTGTTGTGTTCTTCTGACGTTATGGTGATGGAAGTGAATGATCCAGGAACCTTCAGGCGAGCCAGCTGTGCTTAACAATGAAATTTACTTTCTCTCTTTCTCCTATCCACTACAGAAGGAAGGAGAAGGAGGAGGAGCAGAAGGAAGAGAAAAAAGAGGAGGAGGAGGAGTAGGAGGAAGGCACAACTACGCCACCTGCAGGAGTACATCATGTAGGTATAGGGAGGGTCGTCATGTGTCGTGGTGTCAGTGTTTAATGGCCACTTCACGACACTGAGCTAAGTCCCCGAGTGATCCTGGTGGTCACGACCCGGGTAAGGTGATACAGTATAACCCGCCAGCCTCCCCCACCATTTTATGCTGGCCTGAGTCCTCACACTGACGAAGGACACACAGGGGCGAGAATGGCTGGCCCTGCTCGCGGGTATTTTGTTATGCGGCCGAATATCCAGGTGGACCTTCCTCACCTCTCAGATGGTGTGCCTTCAGGGGTGTGCAATTTCACCCCAAAGGCGAATGTGTGTTAAGAGTCGGAGGTTGTGAAGTTAAGAGTGGTGTTAATAAGTATTTCTCTCTCTCTCTCTCTTTCTCTTTTTCTCTCTCGTTATCTTTATCTTTATCTCTTTTCCTCCTCCTCCTCTCTCTCTCTCTCTCTCTCTCTCTCTCTCTCTCTCTCTCTGTTTTGGGGGACGAGGCCGTGCGTAATAATAATAACAATAATAATAATAATAAACGGTTTATTGAAAGAGCATGGCAGTTGGGGAATGGGTCACTTGATTGACAAATAACACAAGTGATACAAATATGATATATAATAACCAGGTGGGGAGGTCATACTACAGGGCATTTCAGCAGTGTGTGTGTGTGTGTGTGTGTGTGAGGTGGTGGGTGAGTCTTGACAGTTTACACACACAACAGTAAATACGTCTTAAGCCGTCATCGTCCACAAGTTTGGTACGAGCCGACCCGGAAACCACAAGGTTCTCTCCGTTTCCAGAACCACCGACAGCGAGGGGGTGCAGCGCTCGTCTCTCTCTCTCTCTCTCTACATAGCTGGTCACGTAGAGAGACAAGTGGTAGTTCTCTCTCTCATAAGAACATAAGAACATAAGAATGGAGGAAACTGCAGGGGGCCTATTGGCCCATACTGGGCAGTCCCGTTTACACCCAACCCCTATTGCTCATATAAGCATCCAACCTATGTTTGAAGCTATTCAGCGTGTTCGAGTTAATGATGATATTTGGTAACTTGTTCTATTCATCCACTACTCTGTTTCCAAACCAGTATTTACCTATTTCGCGCCTAAATCTAAATTTGTCTAATTTAAAACCATTGTTACGAGTTCTCTCCTGGTTGGATAGTTTGAGTACCTTTGTAATGTCCCCTTTGTTTAGCCCTGACTTCCATTTATACACCTCTATCAGGTCGCCCCTCGCTCTACGTCTCTCGAGGGAGTGCAAATTAAGATGCTTTAACCTGTCTCTATTGTTACGAGTTGGGGATTTAGAAACTGGTTTAGAATATAGTTAAAAGTCTACCCAGATCCCAACAGGCAACAACAATAAAAAAACTAAACAAACAAAGACAATCCGACTATAAAAGGGTAGACAAAGGATGCGAGTTTTTGTTGTGTATAATAAAGTACAATAAATTCCTTAACAAAATATCCAGCTTTCTATAATTTAACCTTAACCATACTTAACTTAAACATACGCAACATTGGCTTAACAGTATATACATATTTATACAACATACAACAATCTGAAGCAAGTGGAGGTGGGAGGCAATATAGGGTTACAATACTCAAGTGCGGTGCTGAAGTGTCTGACGAGTAGGGCTGAGTATTGAAGAAGATGGTAGGTAGTCACTGTGCCTTAGGTTTCCAGGATAGGTAATCCAAGTGTGGTCACTTCCCAGAGTGAACTGAACTCTCCTCGATCCGGAGCTGATGAGGAAGAGTTGGAGGAGGTGACGCAACAACCAGGATATGGAGAAAGAAAACCCGGAGTGGTGACTAAGACTAGTCATACTCGGGTCGCGTCCCTAGATGGCGTTGCTCGGTAGTGCTGGGTAGTTAGATCATGACACAATAGATGGCGTGGTTCTAAATACTATACTCAGGGTTCCTAATGTCCGGGATTAGTCTTGTCATTCTCCTCTGAATTCTTTCCAAGGATTCTATATCCATTCTGTAATACGGTGACCAGAACTGAACTGCGTAATCCAGGTGTGGTCTCACAAGCGCAAGATACAGTCTTAGGATGACCTCGCTAGTCTTGTAACTAACTCTCCTTTGTATGAACCCAAGTACTTTATTAGCCTTGTTACGAGCAAAAACACATTGTTTACTTGGCTTAACGTTCCTACTTATCATTACTCCTAAATCTCTCTCTCTCTCTCTCTCCCGCGCGCGCTAATGAGGTAATAATTAGTACTAAATGACAGGTGGATGATCTGACCTGTATGAATCATTAAGTTTAACTAGTCAGTGTTATCACACATTTGATATAGCAATTATTATGGCGGCGAAGGTGTGCCTGTTGGGGGAGGCTGGAGGCCACTGGTGGTGGATCGACACATCACTGGGACAGATTGAGCACGAAACGTGAACTCCCAGGTACTGTACAGTTAGTTGTTAGGTTAGGTTAGGTTAGCGTCAGGGTGGTTAATTTGTATGTGATATAAAGCTTGGTTGCCTATTGTTCATGTTTTCCTTAATTCTTTTACTGTGTTTATAGAATCAATGTTCCTATTCACGTAAACTTCTGCGTCTCTCTTTTGTTTTGTTTTCTACTTATACAGTAAACTCCCTGACCCTCTGGTGTGTAAACTGTATACTCGATGGTCTGACGAATCATGTTATTCTAAACAGCCAAGTCTGAGAACACGAGGAGGATAAGTTACATTCAAACTATTGGGATGATTGAATTTCTTTGCGTCGTGGACCACCATGTTCCAGCAGGCGACAACCACTCGACACCCGCCCTTCCTCCCTCCTGCATGAGAACACTCGGAAGTTTCCACCACACTGCCAGGAACACTTTTTTGTCATGTGGGGAAAGTCTCGCACTTCGGCAAAGACGCGTTAAGGGCGTTATCCTCTGCACTAAAGACCTTTTTTCATAGTCTTCGTATAGTATGTGACGTCAGTTGATCCCTGTAGTGGTACTTGGAGTGGTTGTGGGTCTTATTGTAGGAGAATTAAGGGTGAGATCCGTATGAGAGGGACAGTGGTAGTTGTGGTGTTGTGGTTCTCGCCCTCGGTTACTTCCCATGCACCGTAGGCCGAGGCGCACCGAGAAAAAAAAATACTGGTGGTGCCGGTTCTGGATCACTGTAATATACCATCAGCGTGTTATATAGACCATCGTGTGTGCTGGTGACGAGGGGAAGGTGTTGTACTCGTCCACAAGTTCTTGAAATGAAATAGAATTTGTTCATATGGAAGAGGGACAAAGGAATTCGTACCCAAGTTCCTTTTTCATCCTCCTTCCCCTGCCATCTTCCCATCTGTCCCCCTCCCCTACTGCTAGGGAAAGGGAGACTCCCTCTTCCCCCAGACACACCCCCAAACTCCCTCCATCGCTATATCTCCCCCCCCCCCCTCCTTTTGCCTCCCACTTCCCAGAGTAGACTAGACCGTCTAGCCACATGGCTGCCAAAAACCTTCGCTCAAATTCCTTCGTTCTATTCCTCTGTGCTGTCCTTGTAATGAGACCGACGGAGGAGAAGAAGTAAGGAACAAACGAAAAGCTGTGGGAAGCAGGGAGGGAAGAGGAGGGCTACCCCAGCCAGTCAGCTACTTGGGTGACTCAAGGTAAGGACGGGTTACGCTGGACATGATGTTGAATGATTCTATTTCTATGGGTTGATGATGTCGCGAATCTACAATATATCGCTTTAATATAATGTAAACATACCTGGGCAGTAATTAATATACCTGTTATATAAGATAAATTGGGAGTCTTTTAAGCAAGGTGTACATTGCGGGAAAATGATAATGGTTCATTATTTCCCCGGTAGGGTTGTGAAGGCCAGCTGTGACGCCCAACAGCTGAGCGCCGGGATCAGCTGATGGACTCTATTGGCGCCAGAGGGGAAACTGAATTGAAGGTAAAGGTGACCGCTGTTGGCTACGTGTGAACAGTCGCGTACTCTTTCTTATGTTTCCCAGGATTATCAGAGATCTGGTGAATTATTGTAAAGGTTCTTGTCTAGGTTAACGGTTTATATACGTATGTTCATGTGTGTTCGTGTCTCAGTAATTCGTCTTCATTTTATTGACTTTTCTTATTTAGCAGACAACTTATTATGTATTGCACTAACAATTTGTGTATGTGATGTAGACCCACACCTTTCTCTCTCTGCGTCTATCCGTACTTATGTTTGTCAATTGTTCTCTCTCTCTCTCTCTCTCTCTCTCTCTCACATGTCTACATAACCAGGCAAAGACCCCCGTCCTCGTGGTAGTTCACTGTTGTGTGTGTGTGTGTGTGTGTATTTCTCATCACCACATTCTCCATCACCACCACCACCACCACCACCTACCACCACCACCACACACCACCACCTTCTCACCACCACCACCACCACCACTACCTACCACCACCACCAACACACCACTACCACCACCACCAACACACCACTACCACCACCACCATCACCACAACCATACTCACCACCACCACCACCACCACCACAACCATACTCACCACCACCACCACCCGTCACTCACAGGATAGTTCTCTTATCAGTGACGTGGTCGGTGATGTAAGCTAGAGATAACACTCATGAGTAGTAAACACGGCCTGAATAACGAAGATCAGTGGACGTAATTCCTCTTTTAAAATCTCGGAAGAATGTCTAGTGCTGTCAACCCTCGGGACTTATGAGAGAGAGAGAGAGAGAGAGAGAGAGAGAGAGAGAGAGAGAGAGAGAGACACCCGCGTTAAGACAGTGTTATGATAAATGTTGCCTTAACCTAAATATATACCAGAAATATCCGACAAAATAACTACAAGTACAGGTAAATAAACCAACGTGTAATGACAGTATAATTCAGGTGTGTTCGTAATCTGTTTTAGAGTGTATTGAAGGAGTCCTCTTAACTTAACCATGATAAAAACTTTGTGTTATATTCTTAGAGGTTATTGAAGGTGATGTCTTGACCTAGACCTGATAGAAACATACCTGAGACCCAGTAAACTAGAGCGGACTGTGGTCATGGTGTGGCAGGCAGGTAACATGATAGTGACCAGGTTGGTATACCCAGTTGAGGAAGAAGGTCTTACTGCCTATGGTTCCAAAAGTACCTCGTGGGGTAGTGGGTACTCTCTCTCTCTCTCTCTCTCTCTCTCTCTCTCTCTCTCTCTCTCTCAACCTTCTTCTTGTCACTATCGCCAACAACACAATCCTACTGAGACTTCATTACTTGTGAAGCTTTGATTGTTGAGAAAAAAGTTCAGGTAGATTTATTTTCCTCGAGTGATAGTATTGTTACGAGATGACTTGTAGCCTAGGTGTTCAAATACCCTTTTTTTTAATGTAAGGAGTGAAGAATAGATCGTTGATGAGAAGGTACTAGTCTGAGAACAAGTGGAGGTTCAGGTATAAGTGCAGGTATGGGTAAGGATACAACTATAAATACAGGAGACAGTAATTCAGAGAGGATAACAAGAAGATAAAACGGATTGGCGTTGCTGAAATGAATGTTATTTATTTTCATTTTCTATTTCAGGTCGTTTAACAGTGACGTGGGAACAAAATGTTACGTCAAATTAATAAATCAACAGCACACAGGTGACGAAGTTGAAAACCTGCAATCTGTCAATCCATATCTTTTGGCGGGAGAGTTTACCATTGGTTGTCGGCGGCGAGGTGGCCCATGCTGGCGGGAACCCCCATGTGCTGTATTGATTTATTGATGTCTCACCCGAGTCATGTAATTTGGGGCCGGTGTGTGTAAGTTTATGATCTGGAGGACATTATATACATATACTGATAAACATTGAACTCTACAACAGTAAATAAGAGAAATAATGTAAAACTAAAATGCCTTCAGGAGAGAAAAAGAGATATTTGTTGGACTGGGTAAATGCTGCCTCTCCCTCAACCAGTAATTTTAAAGACATGTTTGACCTTAAAAAAGCGACACCCACTAGATAATTCATCCTTATCTAATGTAAGAAACACGAGGGCCGCACTACAGCAGCAAATTAGGACATTTTAAGCGGGAAAGTTTGGAAAGCTGGGACAGCCGAGGACATACCCGGGAAGGACCCAGCCAGCCAGCCGGGCCACTGGGAGAGTGTTGCCCGGCGCTGAACCTTAACACTGTTTTATTTCCTCCCGTCATGTACACAGACGAAAACTCTTAAAACACATACGTAAAAGGTGGTATATAAACTAAATATTCCTCTTTCCTTTAATAAACACCAATATTCAGTATGAGAGAGAAATTACAATAATAAGGACACGCGGTCACCTCGGCAACGCCCCCACAGTGTTATGGCCGAGGCGGGAACTTTCTGTGCTGAAGATTAATTGTCTTTTGACGTTCTATGATTTCACAGCCTGTTTGTGGGCAAGTCGTCATTACCTTTGTTTCCGTGCAGAGGACAGCAGCCAGAGAGCGAGGTGGACGGGAGGTGGCAGGGTCGTCCGTATATAACTCAAACGTCATCATAAATCTGCTAGCTGGTCCGCCCACCCACCCACCTTCAGGTAAGAAATACATAAATCCAGGTATCCTATAACAGGTGCCGACTTGGCCTTCATAGACAACTCCATATACAGTACTCACCAACGTCTTACCTGAAGTGAGTCCTTTAATAAATTCTCAGGGGGTACTCCTCAAATCTCCCACTTGTGTTGTTGAATCGTGTATGGTCGTGTATGTGTATCATATATCAACACAATGAAGTAATTGCTTATTGTATAAACTACTCGAAGTATGCAGTTTTATGATCACTTGAAAAAATTAGCCTTATCTTATATCACCTGATGATTAAATACCTTAAAGCTACCTGGGTGATAAGATTAGGTTATGTTAGGTTAGGTTAGGTTAGATTAGGTTGGGTTAGGTCAGCGTTAGGGTAGTTAATCTGAAGGTGAATTAATCTAGGGAGGGAAATTTTCATATGATATTGAACCTAATTGCTCCCCACGATATTTTACAGTAAAACACAAATTTCTTTTTCCTTGTCAACTACGTAAGTCACATACAGGTGAGCCAATAGTGTATGAGGACCTCAGTATCAAGCTTATTGCTTACACACACAGATGCACCTGACCCAAAGCCTTCAAACCTGGGCAAATGTGGCCTTGATTGTGAGGTGATTACGTAAAAGAGAGAGAGAGACCAATATTGACTAAGGACTACTTATCACGATGACAAAAATACTACCTGGTATTTACACAGTCCAGTAATCTACCACAAACTCACCCTCTGGTACCGAGACTCAGCTGGTAACCTTAACAAGAATCACCTGAAGTTTAAACGCTCTAACACTTACCTAACCTAACCTAACCTAACTTAAGTTACCTTAAAATAAAAACCTTATCCCCTCCAGGTAGCATTATGATAATTAATCTTCCGGGTAAAAATAAGCTAGGATCAAATCTTCACGTGACCCTTAAAGAATTATAGCATTAGTATGTAAAGGATTTAAACCAAGACCTTCCACACCTTAAGAGTCAACACACCTTGGTGAGCCTAATTAAGTTATCATCCCTCACGCCTCTGCTAACTGTCGTCCGTATCACAGCGAGAACTCACGGGGTTCAGGCAGCGTCTACGATCTTGAACAGTGTCAACAACAGCTGATTTCCAGAGCTGGGAGTTGGTGATCACGTGATTACTGAGAGACGCTGCTTCTACTGTACTGATGAGGTCCTGCTTCTGATGATGTCACTGCTGCATACACACACACACACACACACACACGACTACCCAGAAATAAGTATTTTGGATGAGCGAGAGAAAGAGGGGGAGCTACTTCCGTTGTCTCATGAGGAACATGTAGCCAATGTCTTCTTGAAGCTAATGGATTTGGCGATGTTTTTCTTGCCGGAGGTGATTACTGCCACTATCTTAGAGACAGAAGACAACATATAAACTTTCATTTTTACGAACTTCACCCAAGAAAATGTATTGACAGTAAAGGAAATCGATTAGAATTTGTCATTTTAAGTGGTGGAGTTACGGGAGTGAAGATGAGGCTAAGAGTTAAGAGGGTTTTAATAAGAGGAGACGATGAGTGAGTAGCACCCGAGGCGCTGCCGGATGTGGTAAGACAAGACCCGTGCCACTTGACCCACTGACGACGTCTTGGGATGGCACCTTTTCTCTCACTCTCTGTCTCTCTCTCTCTCTCTGTATCTGTCTGTTTCTCTCCCTCCTTCTCTCTCTCTAGTACTCTGTAAATGCTGAAGTCGATGTCAAACTTCAGGACTTCGAAGATTACGTCACTGTCTTGGGGCGCATCTTCTTTTACGTTCGCTGACTAAAAGAATCTTTCCAGCGTGAAGGTGATCCGTTGGAATATATTGTAGGGGAATGGATACTAACTAGAGGGAAGATGCTTCTGAAAGTGAGTTAGGACTTAAAGATGAGCTAAGGCGTGTAGAAGAGGTCATGAGATGGAGATTGTGGAGGCGAGGAGAGCAGAAGCGTAAATCAACGAGACACAGGAGATGTACTGGTTGGTATAGGAAGGAGGAAGGGGGAGGCTGGAGGGAAGATGAGAGAGAGGGGGAGAAGGGGAATGTCGTAGAGAGGAAAGAGAGAGGGGGGGACGTAGTAGTGGGGGAAGGAAAAGAGGGGGGTATGGGGTAGGGAAGGAAGAAGGGAGGGTAGGTATAGGGGATGGAACGGGAAGTGTCTGCGGGTGTGGGCAGGACCTCCCGAGTGACCCGTGGCGTTCCCTGGGGTCAGCTTGAGGTCAAGGTACTTCCGACGACCCTCAGGCGCTGGTAGTTTGGTGGTGGCACCCTTTAAGTGCCGTCTGCTGTTGAGAGACGTCTCGAGAGGATGTGGCCAGGGAGGTGCCGGCCAGGGAGTGAGGCAGCGACACCACCACCAGCAGGAGGGTGTTGAAGACGACTCTTGTGGGTATAAGAAGTGATAGTTAAACCCCAAGATATAAGAGAATTACATGGTCGCAGTTTAGTTCTGGATGAAGGGAACACTGTAGCAGGTGTAACTGATATATAAATTAATAGTTTATTTACCCAGAATAATACAAACTGAAGAACAACAACAATATTTACACGGTTGATCTTTTTCAGTGTTGCAGCTCTCTTGAAGGAACTTGACAAACAACACACGCAGCTCAAGAAAATCACGAAAGAAGTTCTATTTGGATTACAACAACTTATGGTATTAGTAAATATATATTAACCTCTAACCACATTTTCACATTAGGTATTTTTTTGTTTTATTTTTTGATCATCTGGAGGAGGAGGAGGTAGCAGTATCAGGTGTGTCTGAGTGTCCCGGCGGCCAGCATGAGAGACAGCATCAGCAGGTGGCGGTGATGAGGTTCTTGACTGTGGCAGAACCTCTTGAGTGTAATGAGTCATGACTTAATTATTTGAGTACGATATCTTGGCCCTTTGATTACAATGATCTATTCTATTCCCTAGATTCAGGCTTAGAGTACGATGACCTTGTTCCCAGTGGGTTGTCATCGTACTCAAGGGGCTAAGTCATTGTACTCGGAGGGTTAAGCCATCGTACCTAAGATGTTAAAATATGCAAAGATATTATAATTTATATTAAAATTAACAGGAAGCGAAGTGAGGCAACGTTAAGTGGATGTTTCTGATGTTAATAACTTAACTTTAATGGCTCTCTTGGTTTATCCTTGATCGAACAAACTCGCTGTTTACCAATGTTTGTATATGAAGCACTGTTTGTGTATAAGCTGAACCAATGTAAATATGCATAATTTTATTCATTATCTCTCGTTTCGTGTAACTGTTATTGCCATCATCCGTACTAATATCAGTAAGTGTATTATCAGTATGATATAATAATGTATGGTTTAAACAACATACTGTAGATATCAAGAAACTCTGAAAAAATCGCGGGACACATGAACCGAGAATCAGTGTTGGATGAGAAGACAACATAACCAACATGGCGCTGGACCTCTAACAGTTCAGGTTACTGCCTCTTAACGAACTGAAATTACCAGGTTAGTTTCCTTATTAGTGGTGTATGACTGCCATCTGCCGTGGTACTGGGAGTCTGGCAGCAATGTTCACGCAGGCGGGCTGATGGTATGTTTCCCTGGCCGGCGTCTCTTGTTACCGGGATACCTTGAGTTCACTCCCCGGAAGCGCTCACTAGTCGATGCCAACTACCACGCTGGTGAGTTATGTAATTTATTATTTTTCTGGGTAATTTTACTGAGTTAATTAGTCTTAGAGGAATTATTTATGTATTTTAGTGTTGATTATATGTTGGGTGTAAGATATTCTTTAAGGATAGTGAAATATTTAAGTGAGATCTTATTAAGTGGGTCTGGCAAGAGCGTGGGTACATGACGTCACCATCTTCATTCATTCTTTGCCGATGGATTGCAGAGGTTTACGTTCATCCCACATTGTATCGCGCGCTGGTGACACGGACTGAATTGCTTATCAGTGTCTTCTCCAATGCACCGCACTGCACTGGAAAACCTTATATCTGAATAATAATATAAACCAGAAGTGATGAATATGGCAGTTGAATGATAGAAAACGCATTACACGATATTGGATAATGAAAGGAACACGTGGTGAACAAAACTAAGTGGGAAGGTTGACCCAAGACGGTGTGTACGTCTGGGTCGGCGAGAGTGGTGGTTGTAAATGAGTGGTATCGGGCGTGTTGTATGTACCTATAAATAGAAAATTCCCATACTGAGACGCATAGAGCCACTCTGGCACTGCACTTGTCAATCACCACAACAACAACTGTGCAAGCATACACGATTTATTCAACAATACTTTTTTTTTTACATTTAGTCGTTTATATCAAAGTGAATGAATATTGAGACGCCATTATTTTACTTGAAACTGATTGCGATTAAATTGTTTTTAGTACAAATTAGCCTTTAGTTGGTGTCCAAGTAAATCCAGAAGAATTATTAACAAAATGGTTGGAACTGGGTAACACACGAGTTAGCGGCGTCTGGCAGCTGGTCACATAGGCGACCGCGGGCCAAATATTTGGTTATTGTCAAGGTTTCTTCACTGTCTTGGAAGAAAATCACAGACGACATTGAAGCCCAAAGGAACATAAGACTTTATCTGATGGTGAAGGTTTTTATCAGAAGTAAATGTATGAGATATGGCCACAGAAATACGATCAGGTGGTGAGGAACCGAGTCTGTTCTGAAGAGGTCTCCTCCCTCAGTGGCCTCCCATGTGCTCACTAGCCGCCCGGGGAACACCATCACCACCACCATCATTCTCAACGTTTCGTCCAATATTTCCTTCTCGAAGTCCTTAATTTCTCTTGATGAAGTTGTCCTAAAACCATTCCAGTTGGTATGGAATAAACAGCGCGTCTGTGAGTTATTTTTCCTCAATAAGATGTTTGGATTTGTATTCCAGGACGCATCGAAGACAATCCATCTTCACCATCAACTCTCACTCTTCACCCCTCTGCAGGTACTCGTTTTTGGGGCCAGAGTTTACTAGGGCAAAAGATGGCTCCAAAACAGAGGTATTTCTTTCGTTGTAGGAATAAGGTCGGGATATTTTAGGGTGAGGTATTGTTAGTCGTGGGCTGTGCTGGGAGGAGTCCGCCCTACCCAAGGCCCTACCATAAAGTTGTAAGCTGGCGACACACGAGAGGCGGTCGCTCACTCCCGCTGGGGCACCGCTGTGGTCTGAACGCTTTAGGCCCACACCACCCCTGGCCACCCCGCACCTCCACTGCACCTTATTATACTCCACCATCACCACCAATGCTGCCACTTCCTCAACCATCATCCCCATCACTAACACTATTACTTTCTCTACCATCATCATTACTATTTCCACCATCAATATTGTCACTTCCTCCACCACCAACACTACTACTATTGTTTTAACCAGAATCACCATCACTTTAACACTAACATTACTAACACCACCACCACCACAACTACCAGTTTAATTACTACCGCCATCACAACTGTTACCAGCAAGCAGAACAATGGATTCCTTAAAACTCAAGGAACATCTAACTGTGGAACTTGAAACCCCAATGCAAGAACTCTACCTCAAGGCTCCAGGAACTCTAGCTCGGAGGTTTTTTATCTACCTTCGGGAGTGTCCAGGATCATCCATATGGAACTCTTGAACACTTCGACCAGGAGCTTCCAAACGTTTTAAGATTATTTTTTTTTTTAGGATTCAGGAACTATGGCACAAGCATCCTAAAACTTACCCTCGAGGAATCTACATTTCCACTTGCCCATTTCTCAGCTCGTTACACTTGGGAATTCTTTTTCAGGGATTTTGGTTGTTTTGATTGACAGTCATTCAAGGCTTTTGGAAATGAAATACTCCTGTGGCTTCAAGAATCTCACCGTTCAAGAATTAAAGTCATCTTCCTAGAGGTCCTCGATATGCTAAGGATCCTGTAATTAGGGATGGATTTTTTTTAAAGTTTATTCTTGGGTGTCGAATATTCCCTGAACTTCCCACAAGGGGCTGCCCGTATATGACCAATATAACCCCTAATTAAAGCAGCTCACGACTCTTACGCTGGGATTATAGGACATTGAAGTCGAAATCCAAGACGTTTCGAACTCCTATCTGGGACTTCTCATTTTCCGGTTCGAGTCCCAAGGAGTCCTCCATCAACCATTATAATGATCTTGTTTATATAATTCCTGCCAACTCGTCTGGAATTATTGGATCGCCACACTAAGTTCCCGAGAGCTCCACCCAGGTTAAGTTAGTAATGATTAGGGCTATTTGTGGGCGTTGTATTATTATTATTATTATTATTATTATTATTATTATTATTATTATTATTAGTAGTAGTAGTAGTAGTAGTAGTAGTAATAATAGTAGTAGTATTGCCGTCATTATTATTATTATTATTATTATCATCATTATTATTATTATTATTATTATTATTATTATTATTATTATTATTATTATTATTATTATTGTTATTGTTATTATTATTATTATTATTGTTGTTATTATTATTATTATTATTATTATTATTATCATTATTATTATTATTATTATTATTATTATTATTATTATTATTGTTATTATTCAACTTGGGAGGCAGGAACCAGTGGTCCCTCACCTCCAGCAGTTGTCTGGCTGGAGACGGTCATTCACCCATACACTCCTGCAGCGGGGCGCGGGATCTGCAGAGATTTGGAACGAAACATTGTTGAATATCTGATGTTGATAATAAAAACAGATTATTTAGCCACGACATTGAAGATACAAAAGGAACAATAACAACAACATTTGTCATGGCTGAGCTAAGTGGGGGCCCGAACCTTCTTAGTGGCATCTGATATATACTGAACATTTATACACACATATAAAAGGTAAATGAAGAAGAACTTTACCGTTGACGCCATTAGTAGAACAACACTAGTACTTCAGAAGAACATTATAGTGATGGTTGAATGAGATAATAACATTTAAGGTGTTCTCATATCAGGTGTTCATTCGGGCACTATAACCTAACCTAACCTAACCTACCCTACCCTACCCTACCCTACCCTACCCTAACCTAACCTACCCTATAACCTAACTGGGATGTATGTCAGTACTTTGTTTTGTTATGATCAAAGAATCAGCCATTTTGTTTGTGTTTAGTTGTCTCTTGAATCTTGACAGAGGGATACAGACCTAAAGGACAAATGTTTGTTTTGGTTCAGGATAATGATGGTTGTCGTGATGGGGACTTTATTTATGGTACACACACACACACACACACACACACACACATAATATGAGCAACTTACACATATATTTATTTAAGATGTTAAGATAAATTGTTCCTTCATTAATATTTTTTTTAAAGATAAACAATAAATTTTCCAGATGTGTCGATTCCGAGTCACGTGAAAGGGATCTTGTGTGACGTCATAGAAGAACTACCGGGTGTGACGTCATCAAATAGCTGCCTGGCGTGACGTCACAGAAGGATGATTGCAACGGTTAGTGAGAGAGAGAGAGAGAGAGAGAGAGAGAGAGAGAGAGAGAGAGAGAGATGTAAACATATTCAGAGACGAGACACTGAAGGAAAGACGAACATACAAACAGGAAGAAGTTCAATGATTTTGTTGGTTATTATTATTATTATTATTATTACAAAGACAGATAGAAAGACAGACAGACAGACAGACAGCAGTGTAGTGGTCACCATAGCCACTAACTTCCTGTGCGGGCGTGATTCTCCAGGGCGCCACTAACTGCCGGGGTCATCACCAACCTAAACTTCCTGGATGTGGTAGGTAGGTGGAGGCTCACAGGTCAGCATAGGTCGAGAGGTCAGCTTGAATCTGCTTTTCTAAGTGATGTCAGCTTAGTTTCAGCGGGTTAAGTGGACGCCAGTTTCCTTTAGGGCTGAGTACAAAGGAAGTCAGGGCCCCACAAGGGCTGAGTACAGAGGAAGTCGAGGGCCCACAAGGGCTGAGTACAGGGGAAGTCAAGGGCCCACAAGGGCTGAGTACAGATGAAGTCAAGGGTCGACAAGGGCTGAGTACAGAGGAAGTCAAGGGCCCACAAGGGCTGAGTACAGGGGAAGTCAAGGGCCCACAAGGGCTGAGTACAGATGAAGTCAAGGGCCCACAAGGGCTGAGTACAGAGGAAGTCAAGGGTCTACAAGGGCTGAGTACAGAGGAAGTCAAGGACTCACATGGGGTAAGTACAGAAGCTGAGACTCATCAGACAACACTCTTATAACCTTCAGTTGTTTACATGGTGTGTTATGAAGCTACGATTAGGTGTAAACACAACACCCGGATGTTATTATGACAACAGTATTACGTAGACTACCGTTATCGGCTGCTGAAAACATCCAACTTAGTATGAAATATTTAAATAGAACGATGCCTTCATATTCTATAACACCGTGTTCTCAAAATACAGAACCGCATGCGGAAGTTCAACGGGGAGTGAACGTTTCCCGCCAAAACGTTCCCGCGCCCGTGAGTCACTGAACCCTGGCAGTGTTACCACACCTCCCTGGCGTGAAGTCTATTGCTGACGACTCTGCCATACTTGCATATTCCTAATCTGTCCATCATCCATCACACAACCAAGAACTATGCATGAATACGAATTCAAGTAAATTATTTAGAAGTTTAGATAATTCACTGTTTAAATAAAATCTGGTAGTGAAGGCCCAAGGAGCGTTAACCCCAAGCCTCTCCTGTATGGTAACAGTGTCGCCAACGGCCTTACTCTTGAGGATGGCGCCAGATTCCATCCATTCTTTGAGCTCTTAGATTCGATATTTAATTAGAACTACAAATTTTTATAAGATTAGCTTAAAGCACAATACCACTTCACCTATAATTCATTGATAAAGATAAACCACATTGTGTGTTAGGTGGCCAAGTATCGAGGCAGGGTCTTCCAGCAGAGGTCGTGAGAAAACCGACAACACATGCTAGTTTCCAGTAAGACTTCCTCCTCCGCTGCCTCAATGACGACTAAACAACCAATCATTAATGTTTTTCATAAGTACTTATAAATTTCCTGTTTCTCGATAAAATATACAAACTTAAATTCTTCTGAAGCTTTTATTATATTATATTAAAAACATTATATACTCAGAAACGGATTATAAGTGATTACATTTATCAAGCTAGCACAGAGAACATAACCTATAACATCATTATATACTTATCTGTCCTCCTCGCCTCTTGCCATCTCACTGGCCGGTGGGACGGTTGGTCAAGTCTGCCGTTGCTCACAGCTGGCAGGTCCTGGCCAGACACAGGCTCTTGAATGTACTGTACCTGAGCATGTTCCAACGTTCCTCCAATCTGTCCTCACACTGTACGGGTTAAGCCATATTACTCATGGGGTTAAGCCATCATACTCAAGGGGTTAAGCCATCATACTCAAGAGGTTAAACCATCATACTCAAGGGGTTAAGCCATCATACTCAAGGGGTTAAGCCATTATACTCAAGGGGTTAAGTCATCGCCCCCAAGGCCCCGTTGTGGGTCAATGACCTGTGCCTGGTGGGCTATTCCCTGCCCCCCCCAAAAAAACAAATATACATATACATATATATTTCATGTAAATCCACAATGAAAACGTGGATAAGATAAATCTTGATAAAATCACACGGGAAAATGGAAACAACGGAGTACCTTAGCTTTCGTCTTTATTCAAGACATCTTCAGAGGCAACCTGTTGTTCCCTTTTCCCGTGTGATTTTATCAAGATACATATATATATATATATATATATATATATATATATATATATATATATATATATATATATATATATATGTATATATGTATATACCAAGGGACAGCTGGTGCTCAGGGGAGGGTACTCAAGGGACAGCTGGTGTCAGGAAGGGGGTACCAAGGGACAGCTGGTGTCAGAGGGTACTCATGGGACAGCTGGTGCCAGGAGGGTACCATGGGACAGCCAGTCAGGGGAGGGTACCTCAAGGGCCAGCCAGCCAGGGGAGGGTACTCAAGGGACAGCTGGTGTCAGGGGAGGGGTACCAAGGGACAGCTGGTGTCAGGGAAGGGTACCCAAGGGACAGCTGGTGTCAGGGAAGGGCACCTGCTGTGGACAGCTGGTGTCAGAGGGTACCTCAAGGGCGCTGGTGTCAGAGGGTACCCATGGGACAGCTGGTGTCAGGAAGGTACCAAGGACAGCTGGAAAACAGAGGGTACCTAAGGGACAGCTGCGTCAGGAGGGAATTCCTGGCGACAGCTGGTGTCAGGAGGGTACTCAAGGGACAGCTGGTGTCAGGGGAGGGTACTCAAGGGACAGCTGGTGTCAGGGGAGGGTACTCAAGGGACAGCTGGTGTCAGGGGAGGGTACTCAAGGGACAGCTGGTGTCAGGAGGTACTCATGTGGACAAGCAGTCAGAGGGTACTCAAGGGACAGCTGGTGTCAGGGAAGGGTACTCAAGGGACAGCTGGTGTCAGGGAAGGGTACTCAAGGGACAGCTGGTGTCAGGGGAGGGTACTCAAGGGACAGCTGGTGTCAGGGAAGGGTACTCAAGGGACAGCTGGTGTCAGGGCGTCGTGGTTATCTTTGTAACCGTCAGTAAAATATGTGCCATTAATCATTATTATTATTATTATTATTATTATTATTATTATTATTATTATTTTAGCAGAATATGTTTGATGCACTGCTTTCCCTAACTACCAACATTACCACCACCACCACTACTTCCTCCCCTAACCACCCCTAACAACCCCCTAACCACTCCTAACAAATACCACTTCAACCCACACAAACCACCCTTAATAACCACCACTTCTATCTCTCTAACAACCCACCTAACCACTCCTAACAACCACCTCTAACAACCCCCTAACCACCCCAACAACCACCTCTAACAACCTCCCTAACCACCCCAACAACCACCCCTAATAACTACCACTTCTATCTCTCTTAACAACCTACCTAACCATTTCTAACAACCACCTCTAACAACCTCCCTAACCACCCCAACAACCACCCCTAATAACTACCACTTCTATCTCTCTAACAACCACCTCTAACAACCTCCCCTAACTACCCCCCCCCAGTCAGTGCACAAAACAATAGCCTCATTTTCAAGTACCTTCTATGTCATTAACCCTCTCTATTATTAACCCCTTGTATTTTTCTTCCTTATCTTTCGGTTCCTATTCTGACGGCATTGCACCATCTTGCCCCGGCTCAGCTGCTTGGGGGGGGGGTGCGCGCTGAACGTCCGTGTCGCGATGGTCGAAAAGTCATATGGTATAAGATGGGGGATTGGTTCGTTTAGTCGTGGGTGTGTAAAGGGTTGTAAGTGGTGGGTGGCCCTTGGTTTTGAAAGGGGATGCTGGTATGAAGTGCAGCCGGTTGCAGGTTAAACGGGCCCCAATCCTGATAGGCACAAGTCCTATTGGGCCCCATTTCTCATAGTTCCCAACCTAACCTATCACTTAATGTAGGCGTAAAGTAACCTAACCTTATCTAACCTTACTCAACCTAATTCAACATAATCTAATCATTTGGACTAGGGGTTTGTTAGTGCTGAGGGGCCTAGCAGGACTGGGGCCCATCTGACAAATCAACATGTACTGTACAAGAATTCTCAGAGGATCTTACGTAAAGTTATGTTTCTCGTAAGATAGATACGTAAGAACTAATCTGATTGGCTAATTTTTTTCGTAAGATAGAAATAAGGACTAATCTGATTGGCTATTTTAAACTAAACCACAACAAATCCAAAATGGTGCCAATATATCACTGAGACTTTAATTGAATACGTAAATTTATGATGTATTAAGAAACATTCACAATACGACCCAGAAATATAAATAAACACAATGATTTATAACAAGACCAGAGACAGCAGAGGTAAGACAGACAGACAGACAGACAGACAGACAAACAGACAGACAGACAGACAGACAGACAGACGATTGAAAACACGAACGTAGGAATCGAAGACAGAGATGAAAGAATGAATGAAAGCTGTAAAAGACAGAAATCGAAAGTAAGAATGAAATGAAAATACTAAAATAGATAAAACAAAGAAAATGAAATAATGAATAAAAACACTAAAACAAAGAAAAAGAGGAAGATGGAGGTAATGAATGAAAGAAAACATTAAAACAAAGGAGGGAATTTCATCGGAAGAAACCGGTATTTATGACATCCCCCCCCCAAAAAAAACACACGAGATAAATCACCAGTTAAAATGGCCCTTATAACCTGCTATTTTAAAGGTGATAATGGCGTGTCGTCTACAGCATGAACCTTAATTAATAAAACAATAAAACAACATAAAATAAAAACAAAACAAGAAAATAAAAAAAAATAATATAAATGACAACAAAGAAATGGGAATAAGTTAGTAATGACCATAAGAGTTGAAAAAAAGAAGAAAAATTGATATATGTTTAAATAGATGAATATAAGAAGATAATTGAACAGACAGAAAAGGACTGAAAAAAAAGAGAAATTACAGAAGTGAAAGATAAAGAAGACAAAAGGAGATAGAGAGAAGAAATAAGAAACAAGGAAGAACATTAGAGCAACTGTGGGTGAATTTGGGTGAGGGTGGGTGATGGGGAGTGAGGGTGGGTGAAAGTGAGTTGAGAGTGGGTGAGGGTAAGGGTGGGTGATGGGGAGTGAGGGTGGGTGAAAGTGGGTGAGGGTGGGTGGCGGATGTAGCCCATGTGCCCACGATGGTTAATGAGGGGTAATCATTCCTATTACCCAAAAGGTGGGTAATAGGTAATGAGTAATTAGTGAGAGAGAGAAGGGTCATATATACTCACCTTGGGGGAGTACCAATGGACAGAACAGCAGTGGACAAAATAACGCTGGACAAAACAGTAGTAAACCAAATAACTGGACAAAACAGTAGTAAACCAAATAACTGGACAAAACAGTAGTAAACCAAATAACTGGACAAAACAGTAGTAAACCAAATGACTGGACAAAACAGTAATAGACCAAATAACTGGACAAAACAGTAGTAAACCAAATAACTGGACAAAACAGTAATAGACCAAATAACTGGACAAAATAACACTGGACAAAATAACATTATAATACGGAGGATCAGATCTAATTTAATAGTATGGAACTCCAGAATTCGTAACTTTGGACAGAAACAAAACAAATCCTCTAAATATGCACTCTAGGCTTTAACACCACAAGAGAAGGATTTGATAGGATTAGGATGTGATGAATAGGATTTACTATAATGAAAGATGGAATTTCTTTGATAGTAAAGGACAATCAGATCCTAAGGAGAGATCAGTTCATTTACATATGGATTTTAATTATATATTATATTTGGAGTTTTTCTCCGTCATAATGCAACTCTTTCCTCATTCTGTCTCGTGTAATTAGGTTAGGTTAGGTTAGGTTAGGTTAGGTTAGGTTAGGTTAAGTTGGGTCTTCTTTACGACATACTTTGAGGAAGATTATCTAGATGCTTTGGTTAAAGATTTGTCTCATGTGTAAAGTATAGGTACAGGAACACTCTCTAGCAAGGGTACCAGATAAGGTGGTATGGTTAGGTTAGGTTAGGTTAGGTTAGGTTAGGTTAGGTTAGGTTAGGTTAGGTTAGGTTAGGTTAGGTTAGGTTAGGTTAGGTTAAGTTGGGTCTTCTTTACGACATACTTTGAGGAAGATTATCTAGATGCTTTGGTTAAAGATTTGTCTCATGTGTAAAGTATAGGTACAGGAACACTCTCTAGCAAGGGTACCAGATAAGGTGGTATGGTTAGGTTAGGTTAGGTTAGGTTAGGTTAGGTTAGGTTAGGTTAGGTTAGGTTAGGTTAGGTTAGGTTAGGTTAGGTTAGGTTAAGTTGGGTCTTCTTTACGACATACTTTGAGGAAGATTATCTAGATGCTTTGGTTAAAGATTTGTCTCATGTGTAAAGTATAGGTACAGGAACACTCTCTAGCAAGGGTACCAGATAAGGTGGTATGGTTAGGTTAGGTTAGGTTAGGTTAGGTTAGGTTAGGTTAGGTTAGGTTAGGTTAGGTTAGGTTAGGTTAGGTTAGGTTAGGTTAAGTTGGGTCTTCTTTACGACATACTTTGAGGAAGATTATCTAGATGCTTTGGTTAAAGATTTGTCTCATGTGTAAAGTATAGGTACAGGAACACTCTCTAGCAAGGGTACCAGATAAGGTGGTATGGTTGGTACTCTTACGTGATAACAAGGTACCTTTTTGTACTGTTTTCTTATAGTTATTATTGTTTACAGAATAAGATTATATATTACGTAGCTTTACATAACTCACCTGTCAAAATCATACAAAAAATTGACGCCGCCTCTGTCTAAACACATTCCCCATTTGGCTCAAAAAATACCGACACGTACAACTTTCTAATGAGCTTCTTTTTTTTTTTAGAAGATTACATTATGATATAAGTGACATGATCAAAAACCTACCTGTCAAAACCGAACACATAACTCCCTTCATCCGAACACATGCCCGTTTAGTCGTCAGCCACGCCGTCTGTCCACCCGACCAGCTGCTCAGACGGACCTGTCAACACGAAGACTGATGAAAGGAACGAGCTCTGTAATCTGTTGAAGGTTTATGTAACCTTTGTAACCTTTGTAAATTAGTAAAAAAAACGTACATAATGGTGATTGCAATTACCGATAATGTTTACGTGATATTGATGTCGTGTGTTATAGGCTGGTGTACGTACATTGGGGCGTACATGTACGGTTTGGGGGGCTGGTGTACGTAAGGACTAATTTTGTATTCTCTTGGGCACGTGCTAGTTGACAGGGGGAGGGAGAGAGGGAGACAGAAGGGAGGAACAAAGTCGAGGAAGGGAAGGGGAGGGAACAAGAAGGGGAGGAGAAAACAGGACTAGGAAAGGACAGAGAGAAGGGAAAGGGGAAAGAAGAGATATAAAGAGAGGAGAATGAGAGGGTTGGGGAGAGGGGAGGAGAAGAGAAATGACGGGAGAATTATGAACTCAGAGAGAATTGGAGAGAGGAAGAGAAGAATTGTTAATTAACATAGAATAATTAATTAAAATAATTTGTTTTGTTAATTATGATTACAGACCTGAGACACTAGAAGATTTGACCTGAATTTACCTGTGAGTTCCCGTAACTTGTAATTAAGACTGGCATATCACAACAACAATAATAATAATAATAATAATAATAATAATAATAATAATAATAATAACAATACTACTACTACTACTACTACTACTAATACTACTAATAATAATAATAAATGATCCGGTATATAATGCTATAACCTACAGCTGGTTTACCATGAATAATACCACCATTCAGTGATAATGATCTTGAGATAATTAGCATCCTTTCATCCCCCAGGATATGTTGTCAGGAGTAGCGGCCGGCGGACGATACGGGCGGACGGACCTGCAGGCGATAGTGAACACCCGCTAAGATTACCGACCTATCAGCATTTGTTCCAGAGAGACAGCGACGGCGACAATTTACCTTAATAAACTCCTGGAAGCTGATGTAGACAATGATATACCCACATCTAAGGTGAGATAAGCTTTGTGTTATGAGTTTGTCGTATGTGGTAGGGAATATTAGGTGTGTGAGGGTGTGTTACGGCGGGAGGAGGTGACTATGGCACCACTGTCCGTCCCCCATATGTGCAGGCAACTGTATGATAATGCAAAAAAAGAAGAAAACCCTCAATTCATAACGCACCAGTAGTCCTTGAAGCGTGACTGCTGCCATAGATCATCCTACACTGTGAACAAATTGCTTGACGATCACTGTACGGAGTCAGAGAAGATTGGTTTAGTTGTTACGTAAGGTAAACAGAGTCTTGGGTACGCGGGAACAGAAGTGTGGAGGTTGGCGCCAAAATGCAAAGGCAGACGTGACAAAAGGGAAAGGACTACCCGCATGTGACAGCCTTCTAATCCATTCATTTTCCCATCTATTTGTACCGTCTGGCTTCCATTTCTCTTTCACTGAAGTCTAAATGCACATCTGTTGGAGGCACACAACTCTGATAAATCTAGAAATTGCATTGGACGTCTCTACATAGTCTGCTATAGAGTTCATATGAGTTAGATGGAGAGGCGATTGAAGTCAGAATGGAGGGGTTGGGACAGCGGGGGTACATATGCGGGCACGTGCTGAGGGACCGGTCTAAGGTCCCAGCTGGAGGAGAGCACGGAGAACCTCCATATTTCCTCCTGACGCTTTCTCGTGCTCGTGTCACATTAATGCCCGCCACAATGGGTAAACACATAGCCAGGGGCGGGGAAGTGAGGGGGGGGGGGGGAGGGGTTCTCCAGGTGAGGCGAAGAACAGGTAATTTGGATGACTGGATCAAATGAGCCCCGGTGCTAATAGGTCCCAACCTAACACAACCAACCCCAATGAGTTTAATCCTAGTGGGTTCCAGTCCTAATAGGCCCTAACCTAACACAACCAACCCTAATGAGTTTAATCCTAGTGGGTTCCAGTCCTAATAGGTCCTAACGTAACCAGTGTCACACCTAATGGACTCCAAATTTCAATGAACACTAAAAGTTAAGGTTAGGACTGGATCTAGGAGCTCAACATGCTGTAGGTAACGCAGGTATACAGTTGAGCATATATATAGATCGTGCAGGTATACAATTGCAAATGGACCTAGACAGTCCAGGTATACAAACAATTGTAAACAGTGAGGCATTACAACCAAGAATCACCAACAACAATGACATCAAATATTTATTTCCCGTTGGGTATTTGTCCAATGCACTCGTGGCAGGTGTTGAGTGAAGGCGCTTTATGTTTCAACTTCCTGCTTACATCGAGTGTCAACCAAGGTGTAGAAGGGCACGTGTGGAGAGATTTGACCTGACCTGACCTATAACAAGGGGTGGAGCACGCGGCACGCGCCTCTCACACGTGCACTTAATGGCCTGTTCATCAATGGGAGGCGAGTGTGTGTGTGTGTGTGTGAGTGAGTGAGTGGCAGGAAGTTAACTATTTGTCACGAAGGAGGCGCTGAACTGTAAACACGTCCTGACCCGTGGCAGTGGTTAAGCATAAACAGACGGCACAGTACATAAAGAGAGTAGTGAACATAATCCTCTTATCATTTCGGAGTGTGTTATGATTTTTGTCCAATCGATAAAACTTTTGAAAAGTCAAGGTAACTCAGCTAGTGGTAGAGTTGCTGGCCAGTCACCTTGTCCCACCTTTCATACGACGGAGAGAAGATAAACAAGGTCTCTTTCACGCCTTTTATATCTTGCCTATCTGTCATGTATTACTTATAACACACACAAACTCTCACTTTAAGAGCGCATTGATCCCCAGGACACTAGCGAAGTCGAGTGATCTCCTCCTGATCCGTAATAATATAGTTGATGATCCGCGGACCAGCTGCTGTGTCGGCCCTCCCCGATCACCTCCCCCACCCGGCCTCACCTCCTGCAGCCATCCTCCTGTGTCTCCGTGTTAGTCCTGATAGACCCTTACCTGACCTAGGCAAACCATTGGGATTAAGACCCATTAAAACTGGGCCATAATGCTTATATTTGGCTAGGGCCTATTAGGACTGGGGCCCATTTGACCAATCGACATCCTATTCAACAAGGGTGTGTGTGGGAGCCGGCGCGTGAGGAACAGATCTCAGAAATCAGAAAATCATTGCACTTATTTTCCTTCCTAACTAAAGAAAATAATACACATATTACCGTATGAACTTAAGAGAGTCCAGAGCCAGGTGTTGGAGACAACAGCCGCTCACCTGGACCACCACAGGAAGGTAACTCCAGACCCGCTCTACCGGACCCGGGACTAGACTCTTATTTCCTTAACTGGATATTTAATTTGTGTTATGAAGAGGTCAGATTAAGATAAGATAGGTCATGTTAAGTTAGATTAGGTTAGGTTAGATTAGGTTATGGTTAGGTTAGGGTACGTAAAGGTTCTCAGGTTCACTCCATTAATCAAATATCCCTTTGTTTTATATCACGACAAAGTATTTTCTTATATCATTGTTTGTGTACCGAAAGCAATGTTCAATTCTATATTTCATTGTTTTTAATTTTCACCTGTAACTGGAGAACTGTGCCAGTTTACCTCTGGTGTGAGGATTGAATAAGTGATGTTCCGAGACGTAAGATGTTTGGCTACTGTACATTATAATTATCTTGGTGGCATAATAACTGATTTCAACTGACCACTCATTTGAGAAACTATAGAGTGTGAACATACATCACAGCAAGTAAATGTACAGCAGTCTCACTTGGTGTGCCATATTTACACACAATGCGGTGTGTACATAGGACAGACTGTGTTTGTTGATAACGTCGACGGGCGTTGCTTCAGGAGAAAAATATCGTTTGTATTGTTAAGCCTCACAGCAATAGACGTCGTGACAATGTTTGTGTGGCGTAATGCCATATCTCCACCAGCTTGTGTAAATCTCTACTGCTTTACAAACATCCAGACATACAAGGGGGAGGGGAGTACACATCTACCTCACCGCTGTCTAAGACTCTGTATCATGACACTAGCCAGACCCTTGTGTCTGATGCCGTGAGTTAACTCGTATATTGTTCAGCCTGTATGAGTGAGAAGGTCGTGTCCTAGTGTATCTGATGGAGGAGAGATGAGTAGAGACTGGCCCCTGGAGCAGCACCTGACAGACAGACCGACCTCGTCTTATCACTGATGTTGGGTGTCAGCGGAGGGGAGATAGTTGTGTTGCGCTGTGTTTTGTTGTGTTGAAAACTGTTTTATTTTATTATGTCTCTCTCTCTCTCTCTCCCTTCACACACACACACATATACATAACAAAAGACACAAACGAAACATATAATTTCGTATTTTTCGCTTACATCACTACGTCTATAACCCCCCCCCACCCTCCTGGCAACCGCTACACTTTCAGAGATAAAGAGAGCCAATTTGTGACAGGCATTAATTCGTGAAGAGTTTAACACAAAACTTCACAATTCCAGGACAGTTTACAACCACAGAGACCATTCACAGAAAACTGACATCAACATAGCGAACAAGACATTTATCCTCACCTCTACGCCTTCAAGTCTCCTGTTTTCCCATAAGAGTTTCTCCCTTAAGTAGTATTTTGGATGTATTTGTCTTCCCCCGAGGTTTGGCAATGGTTCAGAATCAGGTGGTTAGGTCCAAAGTCCAGGCCGGAGCCAGACCACAGACCGGAAGGCTTTTGTGCGTCGTGGACAAGAGAGAGCTCAGAGACCACCACAGCCAAGCCAAGAATGTTGGTGGTAGTGGTTGGTGTAGTGGTGGTGAGATGGTGTTGGTAATTAGGGGTGTTGTGGTGGTGGTGAGGTGGTAGGTTGTATTTGAGATGTCGTGGTAGTGGTGTTGTGGGTTGGTTAGAGTCGCGGCGGTTGTGGTTATGGAGATGGTAGAGCTGTGGTGGTGGATTACAGGACTCTTTAGAAACAAGCCTTTGTCCCAGTCACCTCATGCAATCACCACAAAATGTATTACCCCCAAAAATATCCGACGAGCAATAATTCATAATAGTTCTCTATTGGTAACAGAGGTGACATTGGTGGTGGCTGTGTTGGCGACAGTTGTAGGACAGGAGGCAAGGTGAGTGAGTCGGTGACCACTACTACGAGCGATGATAGTCCTCTCCACAGCCGAGTCCCCCTTCATATTCAGGCTCATACCTTAAACAGCACCAGCTTGAGAGGTCATCTGTCTCTAGTATTTCACT